>NC_025998.2:73464963-73683454 GCF_000442705.2 Elaeis guineensis
TTCGCCCGGGCTCCTACGGGAGCCAGACCTCGTCTCCAGCTCCAGCTGCGGGAAGGTTTCACCCGGACTCCTACGAGAGCCGGACCTGATTCCCAACTCCGACTGCAGGCGGACTTCGCCCGGACTCCTACGGGAGCCGGGCTCCACCCACGACTTCAGCTATAGGTAACTATGTCCGGACTCCTACGGGAGCCAGACTTCACCCTAACTCCAATGCAGGAAGACTCAGCCTGAACCCCTACGGGGTCGGATCTTGTCTCGCGACTCTAGCTGCGGGAAGACTCCATCCGGACTTCCATGGGAGCCGGATCTCGTCCTCGACTTCAACTGAAGGAAGACTTCATTCGAACTCTTACGAAAGCTAGACTCTGGGCTCCTCTCAAACAGGTAGCTAACCACCTCTCTCCGCCAGACACTCCAGCCGAGCTTCAGCCGACAGGCCTGCACTCTCTGGCGTGGCCACAGTAATGGCCATGACTCTGCTCCATTTCCTGCGATGAATTCCGCCATGGCTCCATTACTCCCTGGCCAACCGCTATGATGCACATGATCCTGCTCCACTTCCTGCGATGGATATCGCGCGATTCCTTCCATCCTCTGGCAAGTCACGACAACGGACGCCGCTCCACTCCCCACGACAGACTCCAGTGGCAGTCCCGGTGATAGCCACGATTTCGCTCCACTACTCTTCGCAAAACTCCTCCTGACTCTGGGCGGCCGCTGCCGGACGAACGGTTACAGACATCGTTATCAGTCTGTTGCTCCTCTACCTATAAAAGGGGGACCCCAGATACGTTATCTCTAAGCTCTCATTTTTACCTAGAAACTCTGCTAAAATTTTCGTTCGAGCACTCCATTCTTGTTGAGGTAGAGAACTGACTTGAGTGTCGGAGGATCTTGCCGGAGCACCCCACCTCCGGTTTAGACTTCCTTTGCAGGTCCCGGCGGTGACCGTGCATCCTCGACTCCAGCTTCTCCGGCGCAGGCAGATTTTTACACCAATAGTAAACTTGAATTAAAAGCTTCTTGAATGCTTTGAGTGGGCTCTTGCTTAGAGCTGAAATGTATGCTTGAAATCCTTTTTAAAACCCTTCTCTTTTTGCTTCTTGTTTTTCTCTGTTATTTTTGATTCCCTCCTTTTAGCTCTCTTTTTATAACTTCAAATAATGGTGGAGAGTAATCTGGCCTGAAATAGAGCCGTTAGAGCACATTAAATGAGCATTAAATATAATTGAAATAGATTAAAACTAGCCGTTGCGAAACTTTCCCGTCACAGGGTCGACTCATAGGATCGACTCATGCTCATGGGTCGACTCATGCTCATGGGTCGACCTCTATGGAACAGAACAGAAAATGACTGTTCTATATTTTGGCCTGCAAAGCAGCAGAGGTCGACTCATAGGGTCGACTCACAGAGAGTGCCAGCCAAAATTTTCTGCGTGTCGTTCAGCTCTTTAAGCCATGAGTCAACTCATGAGTCGACTCAAAAATAAAAAACTTGGTTTTCTTGCAAAATATACTTTCAAAAATGTTAAAATTTTCTCTAGTAGACTGCTCGTCTTTTGTTCTTGCTCTTGAGGCTTCTGAATCAGGTATTGATAAAATTATGATTTTGCTCCTGAAATACAATAAGTCTTTTCCAAGCCAAGATCATTAGTAATCCCCTCAAATACTTTGTAATCATCAAAATCAATTCAAGGAGCAACATCTTTCCTTTTTGATGATGATAAAATACTTGAACAAAAGCATATATAAAGCATTGAACATGAATTTTAAATTTATAAAGATGCATACTTAAATATCATAGCCAAGTATTGGAACGAAATGCATCATAAGCAGTTTTAAGACAGATTTGAAATTTGTTATAAATTTAAATTTTGATTATAAATTTAAAATTTGCTTATAAATTTGAAAATTTTGCTTATAGTTCAATCTGTATTGCTCTTATTGCTCAATCTCGATTTTGATTTTTGGATTTTGCTCAATCTCCTCAATCTCAATCTTAATGTTCAATCTTTACTGCTCTTATTGCTTACTGCTCTTTTGCTTTGCTCAATCTCATCAATCTTGATTCTCTACTCCCCTTTTTGACAGCATCAATTGAGATTCTGTACTCCCCCTTTTTGAATATATTTTCTATTCCTTTCTTGTGATGGGATCAATTTTACTTCTTTAGCTTCCCTCTTTAATTGCTTGTTTCTGTATTGCTTATTGTTTTACTCCCCCTCAATATAGTAATTGTAAAAGATATATATCAATTTGCTCATTGAAAAGATATTGCTATTCAAGTATTTCAGAATTTAAAGTATCTTCAAGTTGATCACATTTAGAGATATTCATTGAAAGTCAAAGTGTATATATATATTCAAAGATGAGTGAGTACAAAGATGTTTTAATACATAAGTGTTGACTTAGAGTACAAAAGACATGGATAGAAACTATCCAAAAGTCGAACAGTCAACATTGCATTACATGGCCTACAAGATAGATCCTAGACAAAACTAAAGAAAAAGACTGACTACACTGGATCTAGTAGATATTATGACTGGATGGATCAGAGTCTAATGAATCAAAGATGGGGTGAGGAGATGAAGGATCACGACCATGGGCTTGACCTCGACCGCGTCTACCTCTGCCATGGGTAGAGGTGCAGCACGAGTGGAGGGTGAGAGGATCCTGAAGGCTGAGAAGCAAAGGACTATGCTACAAGTGATAGTCTGATGGTATCCAGAAGGTTTAGAGCTCTCGAAATAGATTATAGCAGTGCAGTAAACTGAGTGGAAGCATGCTCACTAGAGCCCCTGATCTCTCTCCTCAAAAATCAAAGCCACTCTCCAAGACTCCTCGCAGTCGGCTGCCTGCCAGATAGTCTGAGACCTCAGTGATGTCCTCATGTGGCTGTGGATGGGCCAAAGCTAGCATTTGCCTTTGCAAGTTGAATTCTCTGTCAATCAGTCTCACTACACAACCCTCAAGCTGCTCGATGCGAACTGACTGATCAAAATCATCTGAAACACAGTGGAGATGTGGGGGATCAGTGTCTGATCAAATACATCGTGAGATGTCAATCTTTGAGCAAAAGCTGAAGTACCCATCTAACGAGATAATATGGAAGCTACGTGCTGAGATATCATCTCTATCTGATCATCAGTCAATCTGATCTCTGAAGGATGTGCTCTGCTGTCCGACTATTGAACTGAAGTGTGCCTCTCACAGACTCTGACGCCCAGCCTCATGGTCAGAAATAAACTGAATATCTGGAGATATAGCCTGTGATCATGGAGAGGTGATGATGGTCCTTCCTCCTCTACTCTATCCTCAGCTCTCTCTTCTACACCCTTTGTCCAACCACCATCAGTCATGGAAATCCCATGCGGTGCAGAGTATGGCAGTTGATAGTGTCGGAGTGAGAAAGTCTAGCTACTATCTCCTCCTCAAAGCTAACTCCCAACCTCCTGAAACCTAAAGTGAGAGCCATATCGAAAGGCAAATGTGTCTTGGACCTATTCAAGGTCTCTCTCATAGCTTCATCATCAATGCCGGGAGGTTCAGGGGGGTTTTGAGTAATAACTTGATGCATAATGTAGATGTCCCGGTCAGAGAGGAGATCATGTCTACCACTTCTAGGAACGAATAACTTAGTTACCATTTGGTGTAGTAGCCTCATCTCAATGGAAAGGATCTTGGCCTCTAATTTATTTAGGCTTCCAGTGAAGGTTCTTCCTAGAATAGCATTTATTCCCTCCTCCTTAACTGAAAGTTTCATGTTTGTGTATCCCTCACAGGATAAATGAAGAATTTCTCCAAAAGCATAGGATCAAGGCTAATTTCTATACCCTTTATTGTGGATTTTACTGTTTCATTGCTATATCTCAAATTCAGATAAAATTCTCTAACAAGATCCACATAAGTATTTTCTTTTAGGGAGCAGTAGAATTCCCAACCTTGATCCTTAATTTTGATCCGATAGAGAATCCCTCCTTACCAAAAAATCTGAAATCAATATTTTTGCCGGGCTCTACCTTCCTATCGGAGAGGGGTATCTTACTGGGGCTAATTGGAGATCGAGATGTAGCTGGAGCAGATGCAGGAGCAGGGTTTGAAGCTGATGTGGTCCCGGTTGCTTGTCTCTTCCGACGCACACTTTCTTCCAAACCGTGAACTGATTTTCTCCTCTGTGGAAGCTTCATTTTCGGAGCCATTTGCACAACCAGAGCTAGCAAGGATCTTAGGAGAGCAAATGTGTGGAGAGATAAAAGGT
Source organism: Elaeis guineensis (assembly GCF_000442705.2). NCBI lineage: Eukaryota > Viridiplantae > Streptophyta > Magnoliopsida > Arecales > Arecaceae > Elaeis > Elaeis guineensis. Next base: position 73,469,225 of record NC_025998.2, read on the forward strand.
TTTTGGAGAAGGGTAAGGATTTTGAAGAAGAGGAGTGCTGATTTGGAGAAGACGGGTAGAGTCTAGGGCAAGCTCGACTCACTCCAAATGAAGAAGGAGAAAAGGGAGGAGCTTGGTTCCAAGAGGGCGATTTTGAGAATGAGAGATGGTGGGAGAAGAGTTTTTAGGAGAAGAACTTGGGTTTGAGGAAGAAGAGAGGGAGTCTTTTGGCTTGGTGGAAGGAAGAAGACGAAGAGTTGGGTCGCTCAAGGGAGGTTTTCCAACAAAAGAAAATGCCTGAAAAATTTGGTCAAAAATTACAAGTTTACCGTAGGGTCGACTCATGGCACAGAGAAATTCAGAAAATGATGAAACAATTTCAAAAAAATTTAAAATATTAGGAGAAGGATGTATACCCAAAAATTGATTATGAGAATGATTATTTTGGGCATTTGAGCTCAAAAAAATGAGAATTAAGCTAAAAGAATTTTTGATATTGATACCTTGAAATCAGAGAGACACTTAAGCAGATGGATCAAGGATTCTTAGTTCTCTCCTAATTTCATAAATCTATCTTCACTTAAGGTCTTTGTAAAGATGTCAGCTAATTATCTTTCAGTACAAACATAGTCAAGAATTATGTCTTTATTTTGGACATGTTCTCTTATGAAATGATGCCTAATTTCAATATGTTTTGACCTAGAATGTTGAATTGGATTTTTAGTGAGATTTATAGCACTAGTGTTATCACATCTTATGGGAGTTTCATTAAGTTTGATACCAAAATCTTCAAGTTGTTGCTTAATCCACAAGATTTGAGTACAACAACTTCGATTGCAATGTATTCGGCCTCGACCGTAGACAGTGCTACTGAATTTTGTTTCTTGCTAAACTAAGAGATTAGGTTTACTCCAAGAAATTGGCAAGTTCCACTAGTACTTTTTCTATCTAATTTACATCCAACAAAATCGACATCTGAATATCCTATTAAATCAATTAATGAGTCCTTAGAATACCATAATCCTAGAGTTTGTGTACCATTTAAATATCTAAGGATTCTTTTAACAGCATTCAAGTGTGATTCTTTTGGATTTGATTGAAATCGAGCACACAGGCAAACACTAAACATGATATCAGGTCTACTAGCAGTTAAATATAACAGAGAACCAATCATGTCTCATAAAATTTTAAGTCTACACTCTTACCTTCTTCGTCCTTGTCAAGCTTACATGTTGGGCTCATGGTGTGCCAATCGGCTTGGAGTTCTCCATTCCAAATTCTTGAGCAATTCTTTTGTGTACTTACTTTGGGTGATGGAGATTCCTTCCTTTGTTTGTTTGATTTGGAGTCCGAAGAAGAATGTATGTTCCCCATCATGCTCATCTCGAACTCCCCCTGCATGAGCTTTGCAAAATCTTGACAAAGAGTTTCATTAGTAGACTCAAAATAATGTCATCAACATATATTTGTATAACTAATATATCATCTTAATTTTTTTAATGAATAGGGTTGTGTCTACATTTTCTCTTGAAAAATCATTATTAAGTAAAAATTTGCTTAGCCTTTCATACCAAGCCCTGGGTGCTTCTTTCAAACCATATAGAGCTTTATTTAATTTAAAATATGATTGAGAAAAGCATGATTTTCAAAATCTGGGGATTATTCTACATAGACTTCTTTAGCAATATATCCATTTAAAAAGGTACTTTTGACATCTATTTAGAATAATTTAAATTTTTAAAGCAAGCATAAGCAAGTAGATGTCTAATGCCTCTAATCTAGCAACAGGTGCAAAGGTCTCATCAAAATCAATTTCTTCTTCTTGATTATAACCTTTTGCAACTAATCTTGCCTTATTTCTTATCACATTTTCATGTTCATCCAATTTATTCCTATTACCCATTTTGTGCCAATTATTGAGTAGTTTTTAGGTCTTGATACTAAGGTCCATACATTATTTCTTTCAAATTGATTAAGTTCTTCTTGCATTGCATTAATCCAATTATAATCTTTTTCAGCTTCGTCTATAATTTTAGGTTCAAAATGAGAGACAAAGGCACAATGATTGAATGCATATTTAAGAGAAGAACGAGTTCTTATCCCATGTGTAGGATCACCAATGATTAGTTCCTTGGGTGATTGTGATCATACCTCCATTCTTTGGGTAGATGGTTTGTACCTTGAGCTTGTTCTTGTCATTCTTCACCTTCCTCATCTTGTTTGTCTTCATGTTCTTCATCATCTTGAATTGTTGAATCTTTTAGAGTGATCTCCTTCATCCCTTCTATAAGTGGATCTGCATCATCAAAACCTTCATTCTTCTTTGAAGGAAGATCGTTGGTTTCATCAAAGACAACATGTATTGACTCCTCTACTACTAAGGTTCTTTTGTTGAAAACTCTAAAGGCTTTACTAGAAGAGAGAGTAACCAAGAAAAATTGCTTCATCAGATTTTGCATCAAACTTTCCTAGTCTTTTTTACCATTATTTAACACAAAACATCGGCAACCAAAAATATAAAAATATGCAATATTTGGTTTTCTTCCTTTCCAAAGCTCATAGGGAGTTTTCTTTAAAATTTGTCTAATTGAGGCACGATTTAATATGTAACATGCTGTGTTAATAGCTTCCACCCAAAAGTATCTTGGAAGGTTGCTTTCACATAGCATGGTACGAAATATTTTTTCAAGGATTCTATTTTTTTTTTCTACTACCCCATTTTGTTGGGGTGTCCTAGGTGCTGAAAAATTATAGCCTATTCCTTTTTCATCACAAAACTTTTTTAAATCTTGATTTTCAAATTCGGTTCTATGATCACTTCGAATATTTTGAATTGAAAAATCTTTCTCATTTGTGACTTTTCGATAAAATTTAGAGAAAACTTGAAAAGTTTCATCCTTGTGTGCCAAAAAGAAAACCCATGTAAAATGAGAGAAATCATCAATAATAACAAAACCATATCGTTTTCCTCCTAAACTAGTAGGTCTGGTAGATCCAAATAAATCCATATGCAATAGTTCTAATGGCCTAGAAGTTGAAACAATATTTTTAGATTTGAGTGAAACTCTTATTTGTTTACCTAGTTGGCATGCATCACAAATTCTATCATTTTCAAAATTTAATTTGGGTAAACCAATAACCAATTCCTTCTTAACGAGTTTTGAAAGTGAGTGCATGCTAATATGTGCAAGCCTACGATGCCAAAGCCAACTAGTTTTATTAATCTTGGCATTCAAGGATACTAGGCATTGCATGTTTATTTTGGAAAGATCATTCAAATCTACCATATAAACATTGCCATGTCTATGCCCAACAAATTTAATGCCTTCATTAATAGGACTAGTTACAATGCAAATAGAAAATTCAAAAATAACTTTATATCCTTTATCACAGAATTGACTGATACTTAATAAATTATGTTTTAAACCATCTACTAATAAAATATTTTCAATAAAGTTGGAGGAAGTGCTACCAATGTTACCTATATTGATGATCTTTTCTTTACCATTGTCTCCAAAGGTAACTATCCCTCCATTCTTAGCATCAAGTGTGATGAATTGAGATTCATCACCAGTCATGTGTCTCAAGCATCCGCTATCAAGATATCATTTTTGATTTGCTCCTTGGATGCTAGACACATGTGCAAGCAAAAATTAAGTTTTTACTTTAGGTACTCAAGCTTTCTTGGATCCTTTTTGGTTAGTCACAATGGTTCCTTTTGGAACCCATATTTTCTTTGTATTAGAATTTATGGATTTATTAGAGAGACATGTGTATGACTTGTGACCTATTCTACCATATTTGAAGCAAGTGATGTTTGAGAACTTGTTGTTTGAAGAGTTTACATAGATATTTTTTAGAAACTTTTGTTTCTTTAATGGGTTGTAACCAAGACCAGTCTTATCATAAACAGCCTTTTGATTTTCAAGAATCAAATTGAGTTTATTAGAACTTAAAGTGAATTTTTTAACTATTGGTTTTAGCTTGGCAATTTTATTCTTTAAGTTCAGATTTTTTTGAAGCAAGGTAAATTTTTCATTTGAAATACTCTCATTTTGTTTTAGTAGAGATTGATTCTTTGATTTTAACCCTTTGTTTTTTACTCTTATCTTCTTTAGTTCATCAATTAAATCATAAAAAGCTTCATGAAGTTCTTCAAAGGTAAAGTCAACAGGAGTTGAAGAATTTATCTCATTTTCATGTGCCATAAGGCACAAGTTGGCTTGTTCAGTTGAGTCTTCTTCTTCGGAGCTTGACTCATCACTTTCACTCCAAGTAGCCATCATGGCCTTCTTCTTGTACTTTTTGGGACCCTTCTTTAGTTGTTGGCATTCAGACTTAAAATGCCCTGATTTCTTGCATTCATAGCAGATAAGGGGTTGGTCTTTATCCTTTTCTTTGCTATATTCCCCTTTTGTGGGTGACCTCTATTGGAGCACGATCTCGGCTCCTCCCATGGACCTTGGGTGCAGCAGAACTAGCAATGAACAGATCTGGAGACTTCTGGACTCGATCCAAGGCCCTTGACAAAATCAGCCTGATTGCTGTCTTCTTCGTCAGCCTTTCATTCCAGATGAAGAACGCCTCTGAAATTACCTCTAAAAATCCAAGATCTGGTACCCAACTAGATCAGACCTGGACCGAGGTCTTCCAATTCATAGATCTTAAATCAGGGTATTCTAGATAGGGAAGAAGGTAGATGGAGACAAACCTTGCAGATCTGTCCTGCTGCAGCCTTTCTTGTAGATCTGTTGATGGAGATCTCACCCGCATCTCAAACGACCTCAGATCAACTCCAGATCTGAGAGAGACTTGTACCAACCTCTTCTCAAGAGATTCTAAGTCTTGGACCTGGTGTTTGGATGACTGCAAGAGAGGGAGAAGAGAGAGAGTCGGCGGCTGCAAGGGGGAAAGGGGCTAGCGCCTCCTTGCTTTTCTTTCCTTTTGGGACCTGGCGGCAAGAAACCCTAGGGTTTCTTGCTCCTGGGCATGGAGGATGGTTGGAGAGAGAGGGAGAAAAGAAAGAGAGACTTGAGAGAAAGAGTTGTGTATTCCTTGGCTTGATCAAACCTATACAAGTACATGTATATATAAACAAGGGTCAAGTGACCCAAACCCAAAACTCCTTTGACCAACTCTATAGGAGATTAGATTAACCCAAGCCCATGTACACCCATGACTCGACCTAATCTCAAATAACCTGGGCCCAGACCTGGCCCATAAAGAGTTGGTCCCTTGAGGCCCACATAGCTTAGACCTCAAGAACCCAAAAGACCCACAACCTTTCAACCTAGGGCCCACTAGCCCTAGAGCCTCCATGAAGCCCTCATGAATGATGGACCTTGGCCTTAGCCTTGGTCTCCTGGGCCTTGGCACACCACCTGGATCACAACAATCTCCACCTTGGTGTCCCAAGGTCTCAACCAGCTCCACTCTGTCCATCAGCCGCATTAGCTCAACACATCTCTGAAAGCTATCCCGTGGAAGTACCTTCGTAAGTGCATCAGCTGGGTTCTCCTTGGTGTGTACCTTTACCAGCTCCATCTCGCCATCCTCCACAAGCTCCCTAATCTGATGATATCGAATGTCGATGTGCTTTGTCCTTGCATGATAGACTGAGTTCTGTGCTAGTAGAAGTGCACTCTGACTGTCACAGTGCACTCTAATGGCCTCCTGAGTAAGGCCCATCTCCGTCAACAAACCCTTCAGCCAAATTACCTCCTTAGCTGCTTCTGTCAGCCTGATGTATTCCACCTCTGTAATGGATAGGACCGTGATAGGCTGCAGAATCGATCTCCAAGAAATAGGACCTCCATACAGGCTAAAGATGAAGCCTATCGTGGACCTCCGGTATCCACATCTCCATCGAAGTCTGCATCTACAAACCGCCAATCAGCTCCTGAGCCTCCCTGGACATGTCAGAGTATCCCACTGCACCTCCTCACTGTCCGTAGTAGATGCCAACTCCAACTGAACCCGCCAGGTATCTGAATATCTACTTCAGAGCTCTCCAGTGCTCCCTACTAGGCTGCGCCATGAACCTGCTAACCTGACTTACTGCATGAGCGATGTCTAGCCTACAACAGACCATCGCATACATCAAGCTCCCAACTCCTAAAGCATAAGGAACTGTCTCCATCTCCTGAGCCTCCACCTCAGTCTGTGGTGCCATGATCTTCGAGAGTCTGAAGTGACCGGCAAGTGCAGCTTCGCCGGCTTTGCTCCCTTCATCCCGAACCTCTCTAAGACCTTCTGTATGTAGCCCCCCTGAGATAGATGCAGCACCCTCCGGGCTCGGTCTCTGAAAATCTCCATGCCTAGGATCTTCCTTGCAGGGCCCAAATCCTTCATCTCAAACTCCCGAGATAAGGATGCCTTCAGATCCTGCACAACCTTCTTACTCTTGCATGCTATAAGCATGTCATCCACATACAAGAGTAGGAACACCCTAGAACCATCCTCAAGAGACTGAACATAAACATAGGGATCAAACTCGCACCTGAAAAGTCCAATGCTGTGCACATAGGAGTCGAACCGCTTGTACCATTATCTCGATGACTGCTTCAGCTCATACAGCGACTTCTGCAACAGACAAACCTTTCCCTCTGATCCTGGATCCCTGAAATCAGGTGGCTGCTCCATGTAAATCCTCTCCTCCAAATGCTCATGGAGGAATGCCATCTTGACATCCATCTGCTCCAACTCTAAATCCTGAGCTGCTACAATACTCAGCAACACTCTGATAGAAGTATGTCTGACGACGAGAGAGAAGACCTCACTGAAGTTGATGCCTTCCTTCTGGAGTATCCCTTGGCCACTAACCTTGCCTTGAATCTGATACCTCCCTTGTTGCCCAGCTATGCAACCCAAGAGGGGGGTGAATTGGGTTTCTAAAAATTTTAAGCTTAACTAATGACTTATGAGAAATGTTTGACAAAGCTAAATAGATAGAGTGAGTAGAATTAATTCAAGGCTAATAGCAAGAGCAAGAATGCAAGAAAATAATGAAGAGATAAAGAAAGCAATTAGACACACACCAAACACAAGGATTTATAGTGGTTCGGTGCCAACCTTGCACCTACATCCACTCTCCCAAGCTCCTACTTGGGAATTTCAATCCACTAATCTTGTATTCAACCGAATACAATGTCGGAAACTCCGACTCTAGCTATCCCAAGCTAGACCACTTATTTTCGGGTACAAGCCGACCCAATACACTCCGATTCTAGGTTCGGATCAACCTTCCCTTGTTTTGAAACCCCTCCAAAACAAAACCAATCACTCAAACTGAGTATAACAATTTATAGTACAATTAAGCACAAAGAAAGCTCCTTCAATGAGTGAATATAACTTTAAATACACTTTACTAAGAGAAGAAGACCCTTTTTGATTTCCTCAAGTGGATGGAGACTTGAATTGTGCACTTGAGGAGTTGGTGAGCTTGGATTGAAGGCTTCTTGAAAGCTTTGAATGAGCTCTTGCTTAGGACTGAAAAGTTGGCTTGAAATCTTTTTTCAAAATCTCTCTTCTTGGATACTCCTTTGATTCCCATTTTTGTTCCTTTTATAGCTTTAAGAAATAGAGAAAATATCTAGACTGAAAAAGAGCCGTTAGACTGCATTAAATGAGCATTAAAAGATTAAAAATGGTTAAAAACTAGCCGTTGCAGAAAAATCCCATCACAGGGGTCGACTCATGAGTCGACTCATGCCTGGGGGTCGACTCATGGGTCGACCTCTGTGGAAAATCGTCACAGAAGTGAACGGGATCCATGGTTCTGTAAAACTGGCAAAAAGACCCGCAGAGGTCGACTCATGAGTCGACTCATGCCTTGGGGGTCGACTCATGGGTCGACTCACAGGTTTTACCAAGTCTGTGCCGGCCAGAAAAATCAGCGTGCCAGTCATCTCATGTGCTATGAGTCGACTCATGGGTCGACTCATGATTTTCAATCATGCATATCTTTCAAAATACAAGTCCAAAATTAATAAAATTTTCACCATTGGATCACAAATCTTTTGTTCTATCATTTGATACTATCAAATCAGGTTTTGGTAAAATTAAATTTTGCCCCTGAAGAGCAATAAGGCTTTTTCAAGTGAGAAACATTGGTACCCCTTCAACTGCTTTGTAATCATCAAAATCAATCTAAGGAGCAACAATCTCTCCCTTTTTGATGATGACAAAATATTTGAACAAAAGCATTTATATGAATCAATGATCATGAATTTCAAAGGAATGAAATGCATTATAGGCAGTTTGAAGATAAACAGGAGATTTACTACCAACTTATAAGTGCATTTGCTTGAAAAGAAGATTGATTCTTTTGGCATGTGATACATGTGCCATTTGCATAAATAATTTGCCTATTGCTTAATGATTTGAAAATTTGCTCATTTGATTATGTGATTTTGGTATCAGAGTAAAAAATTTATTTTTGTTTTCAGAGCAAAGCAGAATTTACCTTATGATTTGAGAATTGCGTGTTTGAAAATATCTCATTTGTTCATTTGCTTATTTTTCAAATTTTTAGCATCTTGAAAATTTGCTCATTCTCATTTGATTATTTAGTTTTAGTATCAGAGCAAGTTGCATCTTGAAAATTTGCTCATTCTCATTTGATTATTTAGTTTTAGTATCAGAGCAAGTTTAACAATTAAGTGTATTATTGCATGTCTAAGAATTAATGTAAAGTATATCAGAGCATGTCAAATTTTAAGATGTATCAGAGCATGTCTAATTTTAAAGCATATCAGAGCATGTCTAAGAAGTAATTTTAAAGGTTGCTCATTTGCTTTGCTTAGCAATTGGTATCAGAGCAATTCATTCATTTTGTTAGCAATCTTGTTAATTTCCCAATTCACTCATTTTATTATTAAGTTTTGTATTTATCTCTTCTTTTGATACTTTTGCTTAGCAATTCACTCATTGTATTTTTAAGTCATTTAATAATCTTGCTTTTGATACTTTTCTTTAATTTCTCCCCTTTTTGACATCATCAAACATTGTTAACTCCCCCTCTTTTTTTGAATACATTCTCTCTTTAGTGTTTCTTCAAACTTCTTGTGCTAATCATTAATGTTTACTCCCCCTGAATACAGCAATCATAAAACAAAATATGCCATTGAGTACCATAGATATGAATTAGCAACATTAATGATAAAAGAAAGATATATAATCAAGAGATGATTGATACCATTACAAAGAGTAGATATATAATTAAAAGATGATTAAAACATAGTTGTTTCAATACATATTTCATAATATAAAAATCAACTAGTTAACATCATTACATGGCCCAAAAGACAGATCCTAGAAAGAACAACAACATGACTAACAACAAGGATCTAGTAGAACACATGACTCTATGGATCAGAATCAGATGTATCAGAGATGGGGTGGGGAGATGATGGATCACGACCAAGAGCTCGTCCTCTACCCCGTCTGCCTCTGCCACGAGTGGAGGTGCTGGCACGAGTAGGTGGGCGAGATGATCCTGAAGGCTGAGAACGTTCAGAGGTCAAAGACTGGACTGCAAGAGAGAGCCTGATGGAATCAAGAACGTTCAGAGCTCTCGAAACAGACTGAAGCAGTGCAGTGAACTGTGTAGAAGCATGCTCACTAGAGCCTCTGATTTCTCTCCTCAAGAACTCATAACCACCCTCCAATGCACCTCTGAGCCTGCCAGCCTCCGCAGTAAGGTCTGTGACCTCAATAGTGACTCCTGTGGCTGAGGATGGGCCAAAGCTAAGACTTGCCCCTGCAAGTCAAGTACTCTCCCAGTCAGTCTCAAAATGCAATCCTCGAGCTGCTGAATCCGAACAGACTGATCTGTGATCATCTGAAATACAGTGGAGATATGGGGATCAAGGTCTGATCAGATGTATCTAATGATGTGGATCCCGGTGCAAATGTAGAAGTGCTCCACTGACGAGAAAGCAAGGAAGCCACACGCTGAGAAATCTGCTCAATCTGATCATCAGCCAATCTGTACTCTGAGGGAGGTGCTCTACTGTCTGGCTGCTGAACTGGTGTGTGCCTCCTGGTGAACTTTGAAGGGCCAGCCTCTGGGTCTGAAACAAACTGGATATCTGGAGATGCTGCCCTGAAGTCATGGAGAGGAGATGAGGGACCTTCTTCCTCAGCTCTGTCCTCAACTCTATCCTCAGCTCTCTCCTCAGCTCTTTCTTCTGTACCCTTGATCCAACCACCATCAATCCTAGTGAATCCCATGCGGTGCAGAGTGTGTTGGTTGATGGTGTCTGCGTGAGAAAGCTTAGCAGATGCCTCCCCTCAAAACTGACTCCAAACCTCCTGAAAACCAGTGTGAGGGCCATACCAAAAGGCAGATGTGCCTTGGATCTATTCAGTGTTTCTCTCATGGCCTCAATCATTAAAGCAGGGAGGTTTAAGGGGTTTGAGTGATCACATGAAACATTATACAAATGTCTCGGCCAGAAAGGAGGTCATGCCTACCACTCTGGAAAGAAAAGCTTTGTCACTAATTGATGTAGAATTCTCATTTCAATTGACAAGATTTTGGCTTCTAATTTATTTAGACTTTCGAGTAGGTTCCTCCTAAAATTACATTGATCCCTCTTCCTTCACTGGGAGTTCCATGTTAGAATATCCCTCACAGGGCAAATGTAGAATCTCTCCCAAAATAATAGGATCTAAGCAGATATCAATTCCTTAACAGTAGAAGTTACTGTTCCATTGCCATAGTGCAGATTTAGATAAAACTCTCTAACCAAGTCTACATATGTAACTTCCTTGAGAGAACAGTAAAATCCCAACCTTGGTTTTTGATCTTTGTCCCAAAGGAGAAACCTTCTTTTTCAAAGAATCTAAAATCCACATTCTTGCGGTTTCTACCTTTCTGTCAGAGAGAGGATTTTGCTAGGGCTAAGGGGAGACTGAGAGGGACCTGGTGCAGACGCTGAAGCTGGAATGGGAGCAGAGGAGGTCTGAGAAGCTTGCCTTTTTCTGCGGATGCCTTCTTCCAGCGCACGGACTGATTTCCTTCTTTGAGGGAGTTTCATCTTTGGGGCCATTCTCACCACAAGAGCAGGCAGGGAGACTCGAAAGATCAAATGGGTGAGGAGAAGGAAGGTTACTAGAGGATGGAAAGAGATTTTGGCAGAGAGAAATGATGATTTTGAGAAGAACGATGGAAGCTAGGGCACGCTCCAACCGCTTCAATCAAGGGAGAAAGATGCGAGAAGCTCCTTTCCCAAGGGGTGATTTGAGGTGGAGATGAGAAGGGGAATGATCTTGGGCTAAATCCTTGGTTTTGGAAGAACGAAGATGAGGACGAAGAGTCTTGGAGGGAGGAAGACGAAGAAGAAGAATGAGTCGGCTCATGAACGGGCTTTAAGTTAAAAAGAAAAGAACCCGTGGGAAGTTGGCAAAAATTTCAAGTATGCCATTGGGTCGACCCTAGGGGGTCGACTCATGAATCACAAAAATTCAGAAAAAATATGAATAAATTCGAAAAAATTAAAATTTTGGGAGAAGAAATTTTGCTCAATGACAAGTTGTGAGAATGATAATCTTGAGCTTTTAGGTCTAAGAGAGATGATGAAAATTGAGCTCAAGAATTTTGACATCGATTTCTTGAAATTGGAGAAACATTTAGGCAAAAGGATCAAGATTTCTAGATTTCTCCTAATTTCACAGAATCTATCCTCACTAAGGCCTTTGTAAAGATATCAGCTAATTAATTTTCAGTGCAAATATATTCAAGAATTATATTTTTGTTTTGAACATGTTCTCTTATAAAATGATGTCTTATTTCAATATGTTTAGACCTTGAATGTTGAATTGGATTTTTAGTTAGATTTATGGCGCTAGTGTTGTCACATCTTATGGGTGTTTCATTAAGTTTGATACCAAAATCTTCGAGTTATTGCTTAATCCATAAGATTTGAGCACAACAACTTCCGACTGCAATGTATTCGGCCTCAGCCGTAGACAGTGCTATCGAATTTTGTTTCTTGCTAAACCAGGAGATTAGGTTAACTCCAAAAATTGGCAAGTTCCACTAGTGCTCTTTCTATCTAATCTACATCCAGCAAAATCAGCATCTGAATATCCTAATAAATCAATTAGTGAGTCCTTAGAGTACCATAATCCTAGAGTTTGAGTACCATTTAAATATCTAAGGATTCTTTTAACAGCATTCAAGTGAGACTCTTTGGATTAGATTGATATCTAGCACACAAACAAACACTAAACATGATATCAGGCCTACTTGCAGTTAAATATAATAGAGAGCCAATCATACCTCTATAATATTTTAAGTCTACACATTTACCTTCATCATCCTTGTCAAGCTTACATGAGGGGCTCATGGGTGTGCCAATTGGTTTGGAGTTCTCCATTCCAAATCTTTTAAGTAATTCCTTGGTGTACTTGCTTTGGGTGATGGAGATTCCTTCTTTTGTTTGTTTGATTTGGAGTCCGAGGAAGAAAGTAAGTTCTCCCATCATGCTCATCTCGAACTCCCCCTGCATGAGCTTAGCAAAGTCTTGACAAAGAGATTCATTAGTAGATCCAAAAATTATTCATCAACATAAATTTGTATAACTAACATATCATTTTGATTTCTTTTAATAAAGAGGATTGTGTCTACATTATCTCTTGAAAAATCATTATTTAGTAAGAATTTGCTTAGCCTATCATACCAAGCCCTAGGTGCTTGTTTTAATCCATATAGAGCTTTATTTAATTTAAAAATATGATTAGAAAAGCATGATTTTCAAATCCTGGGGGTTGTTCTACATAGACTTCTTCAGCAATATAACCATTCAAAAATGCACTTTTGACATCCATTTGAAATAATTTGAATTTCATAAAGCAAGCATATGCAAGTAGAAGTCTAATGGCCTCTAATCTAGCAACAGGTGCAAAGGTCTCATCAAAATTAATTCCTTCTTCTTGATTATAACCTTTAGCAACCAATCTTGCTTTATTTCTTATTACATTTCCATGTTCATCTAATTTGTTCCTAAAGACCCATTTTGTGCCAATTATTGAATAATTTTTAGGTCTTGATACTAAAGTCCAAATATTATTTCTTTCAAATTGATTAAGTTCCTCTTGCATTGCATTAATCCAGTTATAATCATTTTCAGCTTCTTCAATAGTTTTTGGTTCAAAATGAGATACAAAAGCACAATGATTAAATACATCTCTAAGTGAAGAACGAGTTTTTACCCCATGCATAGGATCACCAATAATTAGCTCCTTAGGGTGATTGTGAACATACCTCCATTCTTTGGGTAGGTCATTTGTACCTTGAGGTTGTTCTTGATGTTCTTCACTTCTCTCATTTTGTTTGTCTTCATGTTCCTTATCCTCTTGAATTGTTGAATCTTTCAGAGTGATCTCCTTCATTCCTTCTATAAGAGGATCTGCATCATCAACACTTTCATTCTTCTTGAAGGAAGATCGTTAGATTCATCAAAGACAACATGTATGGACTCCTCTACTACTAAGGTTCTTTTGATAAAAACTCTAAAAGCTTTACTAATGGAGGAGTAACCAAGAAAGATTGCTTCATCTGATTTTGCATCAAATTTTTCAAGTCTTTCTTTACCATTATTTAATACAAAACATCGGCAATCAAAAATATGAAAATATGCAATATTAGGTTTTTTTTCTTTCTAAAGCTCATAGGGGGTTTTCTTTAAAATTTGTCTAATCAAATCACGATTTAAAATGTAACATGCTGTGTTAATTGCTTCCACCCAAAAATATCTTGGAAGGTTGCTTTCACAAAGCATGGTACGGGTCATTTCTTCTAAGGTTCTGTTTTTCCTTTCTACTACCCCATTTTGTTGGGGTGTCCTAGGAGCAGAGAAGTTATGGCCAATTCCCTTTTCATCACAAAAGTTTTCAAAGTCTTGATTTTCAAATTCAGTTCCATGATCGCTTCGAATATTTTGAATTGAAAGTCCTTTCTCATTAGTGACTTTTCGATAAAATTTAGTGAAAACATGAAAAGTTTCATCTTTGTGTGCTAAAAAGAAAACTCAAGTAAAATAAGAGTAATCATCTATAATTACAAAACCATATCGTTTTCCTCCTAGACTAGTGGTGCTAGTAGGTCCAAATAAGTCCATATGCAAAAGCTCTAAAGGTCTAGAGGTTGAAACAATATTTTTGGATTTAAATGAAACTCTTGTTTGTTTACCTAGTTGACATGCATCACAAATTCTATCCTTTTCAAAATTCAGTTTTGACAAATCAAGAACTAATTCTTTCTTAATTAATTTTGAAAGAGAATGCATGCTAATGTGTGCAAGTCTGCGATGCCAAAGCCAACTAGTCTCATTAACTTTAGCATTCAAGGATACTAGGCATTGCATATTTATTTTGGCTAAATCATTCAAATCTATCATATAAACATTACCATGTCTATGTCCAATAAATTTAATGCCATCATTAATAGGACTAGTTACGATGCAAACAGATGATTCAAAAACAACCTTATATCCTTTATCACAAAATTGACTAATGCTTAGTAAATTATGCTTTAAACCATCAACTAACAAAATATTTTCAATATATTTGGAGGGAGTGATACCAATGTTACCTATACCGATGATCTTCCCTTTGCCATTGTCTCCAAAGGTGACCATCCCTCTATCCTTAGCATCAAGAGTGATGAATTGGGATTCATCACCAGTCATGTGTCTCGAGCATCCACTGTCAAGATACCATTTCCTGTTTTCTCCTTGGGATGCTAGACACACCTGCAAGCAAAAGTCAAGTTTTTGTTTTAGGTACCCAAGCTTTCTTGGGTCCTTTTTGGTTAGTCATAATGGTTCCTTTTGGAACCCATATTTTCTTTATAGTTGAGTTTGCAAACTTGTTAGAAAAGCAAGTGTATGACTTATGTCCTACTCTACCATATTTGAAGCAAGTAATATTAGAAGACTTGTTACTTAAAGAGTTTACATAAATATTTTTCAGATATTTTGTTTCTTCAAGGGGTTATAGCCAAGTCCAGCCTTATCATACATAGCTTTTTGATTATCAAGAATCATATTAAGTTTATTTGAACTCAAGGTGAACTTTTCTACTATTGGTTTTAGCTTGGCAATTTCATTCTTTAAGCTTTGATTTTCTTGAAGCAGGGTGGATTTCTCAATTGAAATATTTTTAGTTTATTTCAATAAAGATTGATTTTTCAATTTCAGCTCTTTGTTCTTCATTCCTAGTTTCTTTAATTCATCAACTAAATCATAGAAAGCTTCATGTAATTCTTCAAATGTAAAGTCACTAGGAGTTTCAGAAATTACCTCATTTTCGTGTGCCATAAGGCACAGGTTGGCTTGTTCGGTTAAGTTTTCTTCATCGGAGCTTGAGTCATCACTCGCACTCCAAGTGGCCATCATGGCCTTCTTCTTGTACTTCTTGGGACCTTTCTTCAGCTGAGGGCATTCGGATTTGAAGTGTCCCAGCTTCTTGCATTCATAGCAGATAAGGGGTTGATCTTTCTCTTTTTCTTTGCTCTATTCCCCTTTTGTGAATGGCCTCTTCCTCATCCCCTGTTTCCTTTTTCTCAAAAATTTCTTGAATCTTCGGGTAATGAGTGCCATCTCTTCATCCTGTTCTTCATCTTCAGTGTCATCAGTTTCTTCATCTGGTGGAACTGTGGATTTGAGGGCAATGATTCTTTTCTTTTTGACTTCTTCTTCTTGATGTTGCTTCATGCTCAGCTCATGAGTCATCAATGATCCAAGAAGCTCTTCCAAGGGTAGAATGTTCAAGTCTTTAGCTTCTTGGATGGCAGTCACTTTGGCTTCCCAAGTTCTTGGTAGGGACTTGAGAATCTTTCTTACAAGCTCACTGTTAGTATAGGACTTACCAAGACTCTTTAAACTATTAATGATATCAGTAAAGTGAGTAAACATTACAGTTATGGACTCATCATGCTCCATTTTAAATAATTCATATTTATGCACAAGCATGTTGATTTTAGACTCCTTTACTTGATTGGTTCCCTCATGGGTTACTTCTAACCTATCCCATATTTCTTTAGCAGATGAGCAAGTAGAAATGTGATTAAATTCGTTAGCATCAAGAGCACAATAAAGAACATTCATTGCTTTAGCATTTAATTGGGCCATCTTCTTATCAACCTCATCCCATTCTTTCTCGGGTTTGGTTGATTCCTCACCATCTATAATTTTAGTGGGTGTGTGAGGACCGTTCACTATGATACTCCACATATCATAGTCGAGTGCTTGAATAAATATTTTCATCCGAGCTTTCCAATAGGTGTAATTAGACCCATTGAAAAGTGGAGGTTGGTTGGTGGATTGCCCCTCGACTAGAGAAGTACTGACATGAGTTGCCATAGATCTTTTGCTCTTTGATTGTTTAGATCAAAGAAGGGCTAGAGCACCGGGCTCTGATACCACTTGTTGCCCAGCTATGCAATCCAAGAGGGGGGGTGAATTGGGTTTCTAAAAATTTTAAGCTTAACTAATGACTTATGAGAAATGTTTGACAAAGCTAAATAGATAGAGTGAGTAGAATTAATTCAAGGCTAATAGCAAGAGCAAGAATGCAAGAAAATAATGAAGAGATAAAGAAGAGTAATTAGACACACACCAAACACAAAGATTTATAGTGGTTCGATGCCAACCTTGCACCTACATCCACTCCCCAAGCTCCTACTTGAGAATTTCAATCCACTAATCTTGTATTCAACCCGAATACAAATATCGAGAACTCCGACTCTAGCTATCCCAAGCTAGACCACTTATTTTTCGGGTACAAGCCGACCCAATACACTCCGATTCTAGGTTCGGATCAACCTTCCCTTATTTTGAAACCCCTCCAAAACAAAACCAATCACTCAAACTGAGTATAACAATTTATAATACAATTAAGCACAAAGAAAGCTCCTTCAATGAGCGAATATAACTTTAAATACACTTTACTTAAGAGAAGAAGACCCTTTTTGGATTTCCTCAAGGTGGATGGAGACTTGATTGTGCACTTGAGGAGTTGGTGAGCTTGGATTGAAGGCTTCTTGAAAGCTTTGAATGAGCTCTTGCTTAGGGCTGAAAAGTTGGCTTAAAATCCCTTTTTCAAAATCTCTCTTCTTGGATACTCTCTTTGATTCCCACCTTTTTGTTCCTTTTATAGCTTTAAAAGATAGAGAAAATCATTCTAGACTGAAAAAGAGACGTTAGACTGCATTAAATGAGCATTAAAAGCATTAAAAATGGGTTAAAAACTAGCCGTTACGAAAAAATCCCATCACAGGGGTCGACTCATGAGTCGACTCATGCCTGGGGGTCAACTCATGGGTCGACCTCTGTGGAAAATCATCACAGAAGTGAACGGGATCCATGGTTCTGTAAAACTGGCAAAAAGATCCGTAGAGGTCGACTCATGAGTTGACTCATGCCTTGGGGGTCGACTCATGGGTCGACTCACAGGTTTTACCAAGTCTGTGCCGGTCAGGAAAATCAGCGTGCCAGTCATCTCATGTGCTGTGAGTCGACTCATGGGTCGACTCATGATTTTCAATCATGCATATCTTTCAAAATACAAGTCCAAAATCAATAAAATTTTTACCATTGGATCATAAATCTTTTGTTCTATCATTTGATACTATCAAATCAGAGTTTTGATAAAATTACAATTTTGCCCCTGAAGAGCAATAAGGCTTTTTCAAGTGAGAAAACATTGGTACCCCTTTAACTGCTTTGTAATCATCAAAATCAATCTAAGGAGCAACAACTTCAACTGCTGGTAAGCTTCGTTCGGACTCCTACGGGAGCCGAACTTCGCCCCTGACTTTAATTTCATGAAGACTCCGCTTGGACTCCTATGGGAGCCAGACCTCATCCCCGACTCCGGCTGCAGAAAGACTTCGTCCGGACTCCTACGGGAGCCGGACCTCATCCCCGACTTCAGCCGCAAGAAGACTCCATTTGGACTCCTACGGGAGCCGGACTTCACCCCCGACTTCAAACGCGAGAAGATTCCGCCCGGACTCCTACGGGAGCCAGACTTCATCTCTGACTTCAGCCGCAAGAAGACTCCGTCCGGACTCCTACGGGAACCGGACTTCTCCCCCGACTTCAACTGCGAGAAGACTCCGCCCGGACTCTTACGGGAGCTGGACTCTGCCCATGACTCCAATTGCAGATAAACTCCGTCCGGACTCCTACGGGAGCCGGACTCCGCCCACAACTCCAATTACAGGTAGACTCTACCCGGACTCCTACGGGAGTCGGACCTCGTCCCCAACTCTGGTTGCGGGAAGACTCCATCCAGACTTCGTCCCCGACCTCAACTGCTGGAAGGCTTCGCCAGGACTCCTACGGGAGTTGGGATCCGTCCCCGACCTCAACCGCTGGTAAACTCCATCCGAACTCCGAAGGGAGCCGGACTTCGCCCCCAACTTTAATTGCAGGTAGACTTTGCCCAGACTCCTATGGGAGCCAGATCTCGTCTCCGATTCTAGCTGCGGGAAGACTCCGTCTGGACTCCCACGGGAGCCAGACCTCATCCCCGACTTTGACTGAAGGAAGACTCCATCCAGACTCCTACGAGAGTCAGACTCCGAGCTCCTCTCAGATGGGTAATGAGCCACCTCTCTCCGTCGGACACTCCAGTCGGACTTCGACCGATAGGCCTGGACCCTCTAGCAGGCCACGGCATTTCTATGGAGATCGTACTCCAATCGGACTTCGGTCGACAGGCCTGGACCCTCTAGCAGGCCACAGCAACGGCCACGACTCTGCTCCACTTCCTGCGATGGATCCCGCATGGCTCCATCACTCCCTGGCGGGCCGTAGTAACGGCCACGACTCTGCTCCACTTCCTACGACGGATTCTGTGCGGCTCCATCACTCCCTGGCAGACCACAATCATGGCCACGATCCTGCTCCACTTCCTGCGACAGATACCGCACGATTCCTCCATCCTCTGGCAAGTCGCGACAACGAATGCCGCCCCACTCCCTACGACAGACTCCATGTAGCATGTCCCGGTGATAGCCATGATTCCACTCTACTACTCTCTGCAACAAACTCCTCCTGACCATGGATAGCCCACTGCCAGACGGTTATAAACATCGCTATTAGTCTGTTACTCCCTCCGCCTATAAAAGGGAGACCCCAGATACGTTATTCTTTAAGCTCTATTTTCTATCCCAAAACTCTGCTAAAATTTTCGTTCGAGCACTCCATTCTTGTTGAGGCAGAGAACTGACTTGAGTGTCGGAGGGTCTTGCCGGAGCAACCCCACCTCCGGTTTAGACTTCTTTTGCAGATCCCAACGGCGACCGTGACTCCCTCGACTCCAGCTTCTCTGGTGTAGGTGGATTTTTGCACCAACAGGATTGGCGCTAGAGGAAGGGGTGTATCTTCGCAGTACTCTTGTTCTTAAAGGAGTGCTCAACGGGATCGCCTCCGATCATCTTTTCTGACATCCACTCCTCCTTCCCCCACTTGATCTTCACCCGATGCCTCCCCACAAAGCATCCACACGGCGATCCACGGCCTTTGCAGCCAGATCTCAGGCTCCGGCCTCACCTCCAGTCTCCCAGCCTCTACCCCCTCCTCCGACAATGGCGGTTGGTGCGAAGCAATTCGACCTACTGGTGCAGTAGGTCAGAGGCCTTACTAAAGCTGTGTAGGCCATGCAACAACAGCAGCAGCAGCAGCCGCAGGCATCAGTGCGACCGGAAAGAGCATCGCCAGAACTCCAAAATTCGGTGGTGGGACGGGCCACTTGGGCCAGCCGCCCAGTCTTTCTCAGAAAGATGAATCCAAGGGTGGAAAGCCCCCAATCAGACCACGATTCCACTCCCGAAAGATCTCTGCCTCCATCCTGCCAGAGGACCCTCGAGACCCATAGTCGAGAGGATTTTCTGGATCGGAGGCTTCAGGAGATGAACTGGTGGATCGAAGATCTCCGCCACACTCCCCCCACTTATGGTGAGGACATTTGTACTGACCCTCCCTTTTCTCAAATGATCATGCAAGAGCCAATCCCTCCAAACTTCAAGCTCCCTCAATTTGAAAGCTACGACGGGACTTCAGACCCGGTTGACCACCTGGAGGCCTTTCGGATAATGATGCTGCTTCATGGTGCGCCCGATGCCATTTTATGCCGAGCCTTCCCATCCACCTTGAAGGGAGCGGTGAGAAACTGGAACTCGGCACTGAAGCCGGGTACCATCTTTTCCTTTGACCAGATGAGCCACAAGTTTGTGGCTCATTTCGTTAGCAACCGGCATCCCCGAAAGGGTTCGGAGTCCCTCATCAACATCAAGCAGAGGGAGGGAGAGTCCATTCGGGCCTACATCAACCGTTTCAATATCGCCGCATTGGAGGTTCAGAACTTGGACCAATCGGTAGCAATGGCCGCCCTGAAAGGCGGCCTTCAGAAGAACAACCTTTTATTCTCCCTGAAAAAAAAGTACCCCAGAGATTTTGCTGACCTGTTGGCTCGGGCCGAAGGGTATGCCCGAGCAGAAGAAGCCTTCAAAATGAGGGATGAGGAGACTGCGAGAGAGCGGCAGGCGGGAGACTCGAGTAAGCCCGCAGTCGAAAAAGGGCCGAGAGAAGCTCGGCCACGTTCTCAAACTCCTTTTGGGCACAAGCGCATCCAGACTCCTCTTCGAGCACGCAGGTAGGGAAGCCCGAAATACCGAGCTCGATGGGGCTCTCCCCCAGGAAGGTTCCGCAACTATACCCCCCTCAGCGCATCGAAAGCCCAGGTACTGATGGAGGTCAGAGAGCAGCTCTCTAGGCCAGAGAGGATGCGCACACACCTCGGGAAGCGCAATCCTAACAAGTTCTGCCTCTACCATCGCGACCACATCCATGACACGGAGGAATGCATCCAGCTCCGAGATGAGATCGAGGAGCTCATCCGACGAGGTCGACTCGATCGGTTCATTCGATGCCAGCCTGAGGGTAGGGAAGATCGGCCAAGGGCCCTGCCATAGCCTGAGCCGCCGAAGAGGGAAGGGCAGCCCGAAGATCGGCCTCTAGTCAAGATCATCAACTCCGTCATCGAAGAACCCCAAGGGGGAGCAGACCTTCCACGACCATGGGACTCGAAAAGCCTGTAAATGTATTACTAACGACTTTGCTTTGAATCAAAATTTCTTTCGACTTTGCATGTCTTTCCCTTTCGACATGGGCTTTTTACGACTGGGGATAACCCCTTCAAACAATCAAAATGAGGTCATGTTAGAAACAGGAGGAGAACTTCATCCTAACATGAGCAAAATGAATGTCCAATTATTTTAAGATCGGATTGGGGGAGAGGCCCATATAACGGCCCTTAGGTGCCCCCATGGCCATGTTAGGAATAGGAGGAGAACCTCATCCTAACATGAGCAAAATGAAAGTCTGATTATTTTAAGATCGGATTGGAGGAGAGGCTCTACAACGCCCTTACATGCCCCCGCGGCCATGTTAGGAACAGGAGGAGAACCTCATCCTAGCATGAGCAAAGTCGAAGGCCCGGTTCTTTTAGATCGGATGGGAGGAGAGGCCCTACAATGTCCTAATGTGCCCCTACAGCCATGTTAGGAACAGGAGGAGAACCTCATCTTAACATGAGCAAAGTCAAAGGCCCGGTTCTTTTAGATCGGATGGGGGGAGAGGCCCTACAACGCCCTAACATGCCCCCACAGCCATGTTAGGAACAGGAGGAGAACCTCATCCTAACATGAGCAAAGTCAAAGGCCTGATTCTTTTAGATCGGATGGGGGGAGAGGTCCTACAATACCCTAATGTGCCCTCAGAGCCATGTTAGGAACAGGAGGAGAACCTCGTCCTGATATTAGCAAAGTCGAAGGCCCGATTCTTTTAGACCAGATGGAGGGAGTGGCCCTTGCAACGACCCTTATGTGCCCCCACAGCCCTGATGGGAACAAGAGGAGAACCTCGTCCTAACCTGAGCTGAGATCGACTACGTCAAGAATAGAAGGAGAACCTCATCCTGACGGTGACAAAAACCCAGTCGCCCAACAAGATCGAATGAAGGGAAAAGTCCCCTCAGTGGCACCTCTACACTTCTACGCGACCCCGCAAAAAGCAAGGGGAGGACCCTCACTTCAAAAAGAGGAGAAAAATTAAAAAAGAAAGCGACGAACTACATCGGCAACAGATGAAAGACAAACTACGCCAAAGACATAGGGGACCCCGTCTCCACAAAGATGTGAGGCCTCTGACCTGCTGCGCTAGCAGATCAAACTGCTCCACACCGACCACCGTCGCTGGAGGAGGAGGAGGAGGAGGAGGTTGAGAAACAGGAGGGGAGGCAGGAGCCTGAGATCTGGCCACGGAGGCCGTGGATCGTCGCGTGGACGCCTTGCGGGAAGGCATCGAGCAAGGACCAAGTGGAGAAAGAAGGGGGGAGGGGACGCTGGAAGAGATGCCCGGGGGTGGTCCTGTTGAGCGCTCCTTTAAGAACAAGGATACTGCGAAGACACAGCCCTTCCTCTAGTGCCAATCCTGTTGGTGCAAAAATTCGCTTGCATCGGAGAAGCTGGAGTCGAGGAAATCGCGGTCGCCGCCGGGACCTACAAAAGAAGTCTAAACCGGAGGTGGGGTTGCTCCGGCAAGACCCTCCGATGCTCAAGTCAGTTCTCTGCCTCAACAAGAATAGAGTGCTCGAATAAAAATTTTAGCAGAGTTTTTAGGTAAAAATGAGAGCTTATAGAATAACGTATCTGGGGTTCCCTTTTAATAGACGGAGGGGGCAACAAATTGATAGCGACGCTTGTAACCGTCTGGTAGTGGGCCACCCAGAGTCAGGAGGAATTTATTGTGGAGGGTAGTGGAGTGGGATCGTGGCTATCGCCGTGGCTCGCCATGTGGAATCCGTTACGGGGAGTGGAGCGGCGTCCGCTGTCGTGACTCGTCAGGGAGTGGTGGAATCGCACAGGATCCACCGCAGGGAGTGGAGTAGAATCGTGGCCGTTAATGCGGCCTGTCAGGGAGTGATGGAGCTGCGTAGGGTCCGTCGCAGGGAGTGGAGTAGAATCATGGCCGTTAATGTGGCCCGCCAGGGGGTCCAGACTTGTCGGCCGAAGTTCGATTAGAGTCGGTAGCGAGGTTCGGTACCCGTAGGAGTTTGGGCGAGGTCTTCCCACAGTCAGAATAGAAGACGAAGTCTGGCTTCCGTAGGAGTCCAGACGAAGTCTACTTGCAGTTGGGGTCGTGGGTGGAGTCCGGCTCCCATAGGTGTCCGGGCGGAGTCCTCCTGCAATTAAAGTCAGGTGCGAAATCCGGCTCCCGGAGGAGTCCGGACGGGGCTTACCGACAGTTGAAGTTGGTGACGGAGCTCGGCTCCCGTAGGAGTCCGGGCGGAGTCCCCCTTGGAGTCGAAGTCGTGGGCGGAGTCCGCAAGGGTCAATCCTGCTGAGAACTTTGGCCGAGGGTATTTTATACCCAACAGTTAATATATTAGCTTGTGTTTTCTTTACTAGCTTTCTATTAATTTATGTTTCAGTTTGAAATTTCTTATATTAACTTAGTTTGGTATCATGTTTGCTCCTTAGTTTGCCTTAGTACTCCACTAGCTTGTGCTTTAGACTTCCATTAGCTGGTATAGCTTGTGTCTTAGTTTAGATTTATATCTTTTTCATCGCATGTCTGAGTGCTGTTAATCCTTCACCTTGTTTCTTGTAGGATTTATTCTAGTCTATCCATTATTTCTCCTTTGTATTCCTATTTGTTAGTCATTTATCACTATTTCTTGTATCTATCTACTATCTGTTTAAGTAGTATTATCTATAGGTTTGACTTCCAACACTCCTCAATCATAGTTCATTTTGCTATTTTACTCTTGGGTTTCGGGCTGTTAGTTATATGGTGTGTTGGTGCAGAATTCTGTCGACGTCGGAGAAGCTAGAGTTGAGGAGATCGCATCCACCACTGGAACCTACAAGAGAAGTCTAAACCGAAGTTGGGGGTACTCTGACAAGATCCTCCGACGCTCATGTCAGTACTCTGCCTCAACAGAAATAGAGTACTCAAATAAAATTTTAGCAGAATTTTGAGATAGAGTTTTGAGCTTAGAGACCAACGTATCTGGGGGTCTCCCTTTTTATAGACGGAGAGCATAACTGATCGACAGCGACATCTATAACCACCTGGTAGTGGGCCATTCGTGACCACGTGGAGTTTGTTGCGGAGAGTAGTGGCGTCAGTGGGCCGTTCAGAGCCACGTGGAGTTTGTTATGGAGAGTGGAGTGGTGTCCGTTGTCATGACTTGCCAGAGAGTGGTGGGGCCACATGGAATCTGTTACAGAGAGTGGAGTGGGGTAGTGGCCATTGTCGTGACTTGCCAGAGAGTTTGGGCCTGACGGCTGAAGCTCGGCTGGGATGTCTGGTGGAGCGGAATGGCTTTCTGTCTCTGCAATCTAAGAGAGGCTCGGATGTTTCTGAGGTTGCCGATGAGTCTACCATTGTCGGATGCCTAGAGTGCTGATGCTATAGGTGGAAGTCATCTGCGGTAGAAGCTCGGATGGGGACTTTCTGTTGGAGAAGCCCGATTTCATGAGGAATCCGGCAAAGGGTCGACCGACAGTGAAGTTCGGATGGCGTTGTCGAGGTTCGTCCACTAGAGGAGTCTTGAGGGCACTACGGAAGGTCGAACATTGGAGGATTCTAGGATACGGTTCTGCTGTAGAAGTTCAAATAGAGTCCAGCTCTCGTAGGAGTCCAAAAGGAGGTCGCTTATTGTAGGAGCTCGATCGAAGATCGGTTGTCGTGGAAGCTCAGATGGAGACTATTTTTTGTAGAAGTTCTGCTGTTGGAGAAGCTCGGTCATTGACGAGGTCTGGAAGAAGTTTGGAGTAGAGATCCGATGGAGCCTATCTGTCATAGAAGTTCGTCTGGGATCCAGCTCTTGTAGGAGCTTGGGTGAAATTAGCTCGGATGAAATCCAAAAATTGGTCGACCGTCGTAGAAACTTGGATGGAGTCTGATTATTATAGAAGTCCTGTTGTTGGAGAAGCTCAGACATCGACAAAGCTCGAAAGAAGATCGGAGTAAAGTCGTTCGTGGTCAGAAGAAGTCTAGGCTGAGATTTGGAGAATAGTCGATCACTGTAGAAAATCGACTGATAGTGAAGCTCAGAGAGCATTTGGAGCAGTCCGGTAGATGAATGGAGGAGCCCATTATTGGAGAAGTTCGAATGGTATTAAGGAAGTTCAGACGGTCGGGGGAGTTCGGAAAGATGCCACACAAGGTCGGAAGCCGAAAGAGCCCTGGAAGGGTCGGCCTTTTATGAACTTTGGCTGGGGTTATTTTTATACCCAACACCAGTCCCCCTACTTTCGAGTTCGGGTTTCGAATGAAGGAAGTACAGAAAAATTTTCACAATCGAAGTTGCCTCCCTTGATTTTCGTACTCGGTTGTTTTTAGATATTTTGGCATTTGGCGTGCTGATGCCGGAGCCTTTTCAAATTGAGGCGATCCGAAAAGATTTTTTCGAAATTTTTGCTGGAGCGTTGCTCTAAGTACGGTGCAATAATGGTTCTGAGGAAGAGGCTTCGGGAGTCGGAGGATGAAAGTCAGTGGTTCCACCAGATGTACCAAGAGATGCCTTTAAGAAAGAAGGAACTGGAAGAAGAAGTCGAAAATTTAAAGCAATCCCTGACAATGACTGAAACCGAAGGCTCGAAGTCGAAAGAAGCCGAGCTTCCTTAGAGCTTTTTTCTTACCTTTTGTTCTTCCATGCGTTCTTTTCTTTTCTTATCATTTTTCTTTTTTGGCCTTCGAAGGCTTTGTGATGCACACTTTACTAATGAAATGAGAAGGAATGTTCTCATTACCTTGTCTATTCTTGCTTTGAGTTATTATTTACCGAGCTTTTTTCATCTTTTGTCTTGTTCGATGTTGACGTTGTTTGAAGATTTCTGGTCGTCACCATATTGATTTGCCCTTTTTGTTCATGACTGAAGGTCTTTTCGAGGCCACTTGAGTTTGATGCTTCCTCTTGGTGCTCGAGCTTGGGGGCCCGAACTTCTCATTATCTTGAGGAAGTCAATTTTCTTCTGCCAGTGTCGGGTTCCCTCTTAGAGACTGAGGGATTTTGACAAGGGTCTCCTTCCTCATTGAGATGAGGTTCCTTGTGTCTTTGATGTAGTTTATTTTTCTCTTATCACCGACGTAGCTCATCGCTTTCTCCTTTTCTCTTCTCTCTTTTTTTTTTTGATGTTCGAGTGAGGGTTTTTCCTCTGCTCTTAACGGGGTTGTAGGGGTGTAGAGGAGCCGTTGAGGAGACTTCCCCCCATCCAGTCTTGATCGACCAGATCTTCATTTGTGTTAGGACAAGGTTCTCCTCCTGTTCCTGACACAGTCAATTTCAGCTCATGTTTGGGCTACGGAGGCACATAAGGGCCGTTGCAAGGGCCTCTCCCCCCATCCGATCTCTAAATAATTGGACCTTCAACTTTGCTCATGTTAGGATGAGATTCTCCTCCTGTTCCTAATAGGGCTGTGGGGGTGCATAAGGGCCATTGCAAGGGCCTCTCCCCCCATCTGGTCTCTAAATAATCGGACCTTCGACTTTGCTCATGTTAGGATGAGGTTCTCCCCCTGTTCCTAACATGGCTGTGGGGGCACATAAGGGCCATTGCAAGGGCCTCTCCCCCCATCCGGTCTCTAAATAACTGGACCTTCGACTTTGCTCATGTTAGGATGAGGTTCTCCTTATGTTCCTAACATGACTGTGGGGGCACATAAGGGCCGTTGCAAGGGCCTCTCCCCCATCCGGACTCTTAATAATCAGGCCTTCGACTTTGCTCATATTAGGATGAGGTTCTCCTCCTATTCCTAACATGGCTGTGGGGGCACATAAGGGCCATTG
The DNA here is from genome assembly GCF_000442705.2 of Elaeis guineensis. Lineage (NCBI taxonomy): Eukaryota > Viridiplantae > Streptophyta > Magnoliopsida > Arecales > Arecaceae > Elaeis > Elaeis guineensis. Next base: position 73,496,078 of record NC_025998.2, read on the forward strand.
CGAGGGCCTCTCCCCCCATCTGGTCTCTTAATAATCGGCCCTTCGACTTTGCTCATGTTAGGACGAAGTTCTCCTCTTGTTCCTAATATGGCTGTGGAAGCACATAAGGGCCATTGCGAGGGCCTCTCCCTCCATCCGGTCTCTTAATAACCGGACCTTCGACTTTGCTCATGTTAGGATGAGGTTCTCCTCCTGTTCCTAACATGGCTGTGGGGGCACATAAGGGCCGTTGCGAGGGCCTCTCCCCTCATCCGGTCTCTTAATAATTGGGCCTTCGTTTGTGTCGGGACAAGGTTCTCCTCTTATTCCTGACATGCTTAGTTTTGATTGTCTGAAGGAGCTGCTCCCTGTCGTTATAAGCTCATGCCAAAAGAAATGATATGCAAATATAAAACTTTCATTTAAGGCAAAGTTATCGGTAATATATTTGTAGATTTTTTGAGTTCCACGATCGCGGAAGGTCTGCTCCTCTGAGCTCTTTTAGATAGTATGTTCTGGGCCGGACTACCTCCTTGACTTCATATGGGCCTTCCCAGTTCAGGGCAAGTTTCCCTTGGTTCTGTGGTTGTGAAACAGTGGTTTGTCGAAGTACTAAGTCCCCCACTCTGAAGGCTTTGCTCTTGACCTAGGAGTTGTAGTAGCGGGCTACTTTCTGCTTGTAGACTGCCATCCGAACTTGAGCTGCCTCCCGCTTTTCTTCTAACAAGTTGAGGTTGGCCTTGAGATCCTGTGAGTTGCGCTGCTCGTCGAATGCCACGACTCGCACCGACGGAAGCTTGAGTTCGATCGAGATCACAGCTTCTATTCTGAAGGCTAAGGCAAAGGGGGTCTCCCCCGTGAGCAGTCTTTGGGTAGTTCGGTCGGAGCCAGTGTAGCCAACTTGGAGAGAAGATCGGAATCCACTTGATGGCAAAGCTACCAAAGGTAGGGATGATCTCTTTTATCTTTTCGAGATACTTGGCCATACTGTCCTCCTGAGCTTCATAGTTTTCGCTGATTTGTCCCACCACCAATTGGGAGTCACTGTAGACTTGGAGCCAATTCACTTCTAACTCTTTGGCGATCTTCAGTCCTGCAATTAGAGCTTCATATTCTGCTCTGTTATTTATCACAGAAAATTCAAAGTGCAGCACGTACTCTGCAATAATTCCTTCTGGATTGACCAAGATCAGGCCCGCGCCTGCGCCTAACATGTTGGAGGAACCGTCCACGTAAGGGGCCCAAAAACCATCAGGGAGATCTGTTCTTTCTTCAGGGGAGTTCGACTGAAACCCTGAGTTGTCGGCTTCACCTTGTTCAAGTTCGACCTCTTTCGGAATAGTGCACTCCACTACGAAGTCTGCTAATATCTGGGCTTTAATCGTTGGTCGAGGTTGATAGTTGATGTCGAATTCTATGAGCTCGACTGCCCATTTCGCTATCCTTCTGGAAGCATCCGCTCGATGCAGAACCACCTTGATCAGCTGGTCGGTGGGCAGGGTTATGGTGTACCTTTGAAAGTATGGTTGGAGCCTTCGAGCTGCAATCAATAAGGCATAAGTTAGTTTCTCTAACTTAGTATACCTGATTTCGGCATCTCTTAATACTCAGCTAATGTAGTAGATCGACTGTTGAATTTTTGCTTCTTCCTTAACCAGAACTACTGCGAGAGCCACAGGGGAGATAGCCAGGTATAGGAACAACTCCTCTCTGAGTTTGGGCTTTGCCAATAGCGAAGGTGAGCCGAGGTAGTTCTTTAATTCTTCGAATGCTTGCTGACATTCAGTGGTCCAATAGAGTTCTTCGGTTGCTTGAGGGTCTGAAAGAAAGGTAGGCATCGTTCGGTTGACCTTGAGACAAAATGATTCAGAGCTGCTACTCTCCCAATAAGGCACTGAACTTCTTTTATTGACTTCGGGGTGGTCATCTCCTGGATGGCACGGATCTTTTCTAGATTTGCTTCGATCCTGCGCCCCGATACCATGAAGCCCAAAAATTTTCCTGAGGTTACTCCAAAAGTGTACTTGGCCGGGTTCAACTTCATCTTATATTTTCGGAGGGCGCTGAAGGTCTCCTCAAGGTCGGCGATGTGGTTCTTTGTGGATTTGCTTTTCACAAGCATATTGTCTATGTATACCTCCATGTTGCGGCCAATCTATTCTTTAAAGATCTTATTCACCAGTCATTGATAGGTCGCCCCTGCATTTTTAAGGCCTAAAGGCATGACCCTGTAACGATAAAGACCACGGTTAGTAATAAAAATAGTTTTTTCTTCATCCTCCGATGCCATCCTGATTTGATTGTAATCGAAAAATACATCCGTGAAAGTGAGAAGCTCATGGCCCGAGGTCACATCCACTAATTGATCAATTTTGGGCAGAGGGTAACTGTCCTTCGGGCAGGCTTTGTTCAGCTTTTTGAAGTCTATACACATCCTCCACTTGCATTTGCCTTCTTGATGAGAACCACATTGGAGACTCAGTTCGGGTAGTTGACTTCTCTGATGAACTTGGCTTTCAGGAGTTTATCAACTTCCTCAGCTATTGCCACTTGCCTTTTTGGTGCATGACCTCGGATTTTTTCCTTCATCGGCCGATGTTTAGGATCAACGCGTAGCTATGGAATCTTCTTGGGGGAGAGCCCCACCGAACACTGTGGTCCGGGCTCCTCTGCCTATGAGCTTTGGGAGGAGTTCGGACATGCCTGTGTCCAGGGGGAGTTCGAGAACGTGGTCGAGCTTCACTCACCCCTTTTTCAGTTGCAGGCTTGCTGGAGTCCTCCGCCTGTCACTCCTTCACGGCCTCCTCGTCTTTCATCTTGAAGGCTTCCTCCGCTCGAGCATATCCTTCGATCCGAGCCAGCAAATCAATGAAGTATCTGAGATACTTCTTTTTCAGGAAGAACAGAAGATCGTTCTTTTGAAGATCGCTCTTCAAGGTGGCCATTGTAACTGATTGGTTCAGATTTCGGACCTCCAATGCGGTGGTGTTAAAACGGTTGATGTAAGTTCGGATGGATTCTCCCTCTTTTTGTTTGATGTTGATGAGGGACTCTGAACCTCTTTGGAGATGCTGGCTGCTAATGAAATGAGCCATAAACTGATGGCTCATCTGATCAAAGAAGAAGATGGTACCCAGCTTCAGTGCTGAGTATCAATTTCTTACTGCTCCCTTCAAGGTGGATGGGAAAGCTCGGCACAGGATGGCGTCTGGCGTGCCATAGAGCAGCAGCATTATCCGGAAGGCCTCTAGGTGGTCAACTGGGTCTGAGGTCCCGTCGTAGCTTTCGAATTGAGGGAGTTTGAAGTTCGACGGGATTGGTTCCTGCATGATCATTTGAGAGAAAGGAGGGTCAGTACAGATGTCCTCACTGTAAGCAGTGGGAGCATGACGGAGCTCTTCGATCTGTCGGTTCATCTTCTGGAATCTTTGATCTAGGAGGTCCTCTCGACTGCGAGTCTCGAGGATCTCCTGGTGGAACGGAGGTAGGAACCCTCCAGGGCTGGAATCGTGATCGGACGGAGGGCTCTCCACCTTCTTTTTCCCCTTTTTGGGGAAGACAGGGTGACTAGCCCAAGTGGCCCACCCGATCATCGAATTTTGGAACTCTGGCGATGTTCTTTCCAGCCGCATTGATGCTTGCAGCTGTTGCGGCTGCTGCTGCATGGCCTGCACTGCTTCGGTGAGGCCCCTGACCTGCTGAACCAGCAAGTCGAACTGCTCTATGCCGACTACCGTTGCCAGAGGAGGAGGAGCTTGGGAAATCGGAGATGAGGCCGGAGCTTGCGGGTCTCGCTAAAATCTGGCTGTGGAGGCCGTGGATCGCCTGGTGGATGCCTTTCAGGAAGGCATCAGGTGGAGATCTGGCGGGAGAAGAAGGAGAAAATATCGAAGAAGATGATCGAAGATAATCCCGCTGAGTACTCCTTTAAGAACAAGGGTACTGCAAAGACACAGACCCTTCCTCTAGCGCCAATTCTATTGGTGCAGAATTCTACCGATGCTGGAGAAGCTGGAGTCGAGGAGATCACATCCTCCATCAGAACCTGCAAGAGAAGTCTAAATCGAAGTTGGGGGTGCTCCGGTAAGATCCTCCGATGCTCAAGTCAGTACTCTGCCTCAACAGAAATGGAGTACTCAAATAAAATTTTAGCAGAGTTTCGAGATAGAGTTTTGAGCTTAGAGACCAACGTATCTAGGGGTCCCCCATTTTATAGACGGAGAGCGTAATTGATCGACAGCGACATCTGTAACCACTTGGTAGTGGGCCGTTCGTGACCATGTGGAGTTTGTTGCGGAGAGTAGTGGCGTCAGTGGGCTGTTCAGAGCCACGTGGAGTTTGTTATAGAGAGTGGAGTGGTGTCCGTTGTCGTGACTTGTCAGAGAGTGGTGGGGCCATGTGGAATCTGTCATAGAGAGTGGAGTGGGGTAGTGGCCATTATCGTGACTTGCCAGAGAGTTCGGGCCTGACAGCTGAAGCTCGACTGGGATGTCTGGTGGAGTGAAATGGCTCTCTGTCTCTGCAATCTAAGAGAAGCTCAGATGTTTCTGAGATTGCTGACGAGTCTACTATTGTCGGGTGCCTAAAGTGCTGATGCTGCAGGCGGAAGTCATCTGTGGTAGAAGCTCGGATGGAAACTTTCTGTTGGAGAAGCCCAATTTCATGAGGAATCCTGCAAAGGATCGACCGACAGCAGAGTTCGGATGGCATTGTGGAGGTTCGTCCGCTGGAGGAGTCTTGAGGACACTACGGAAGGTTGAATGTTGGAAGAGTCCGGGATATGGTTCTGCTGTAGAAGTTCGGACGGAGTCCAGCTCTTGTAGGAGTCCGAAAGGAAGTCACTTATTGTAGGAGCTCGATTGAAGATCGATTGTCGTGGAAGCTCGGATGGACACTTCTTATTGTAGAAGTTCCGCTGCTGGAGAAGCTCGGTCATTGACAAGGTTCGGAAGAAGTTCGGAGTAGAGATCCGATGGAGCCTATCCATCGTAGAAGTTCGTCTGGGATCTGGCTCTTATAGGAGCTCAGGTGAAATTAGCTCAGATGAAATTTGGAAGGCGATCGACCGCCGTAGAAACTTGGATGGAGTTTGATTATTGTAGAAGTCCTGTTGTTGGAGAAGCTCGGACGTCGACGAAGCCCGAAAGAAGTTTGGAGTAAAGTCGTTCGTGGCCGAAGGAAGTCTAGGCTGCGATTCAGAGAATAGACGATCACTATAAAAAATCGGCTGATAGTGAAGCTCAGAGAGTGTTTGGAGCAGTCCGGTAGATGAATGGAGGAGCCCATTATTGGAGAAGTCCAAATGGTATTAAGAAAGCTTGGACGGTCGGGGAAGTTCAGAAAGATGCCACACAAGGTCGGAAGCCGGAAGAGCCCTGGAAGGGTCGGCCTTTTACGAACTTTGGCTGGGGTTATTTTTATACCCAACACGGTGCATGCGGGCAGTATCGTATACCTTATTGTTCGTTTATCTATTTACTGCTTCTATATGTATGTACGTAGCTTTTACTGCTGTGTCACACTACTGTGACAATATACCACTATGGCTCCGACCCACTAACACACCACACTGCTGCTTCCATGCATATGCGCATTGGGCGAGGTCAATTTGGTATCAGAGCTATTTTTCATACCGAAGAGGGGATCTGACGATTTTCTTAGCTGTATAGAGAGCGGATCGGACAACGAGCGCATTAAATCCCGCTTTAGCTAAGGAATGCGTTTTGGGTGGTAAGTCACAAATAGTCTGTTGGTGTAATCTCTAGGGCTGGTATCCTTAGATCTCTTGCCGAACTACTGAAATCTGTAATGGGTAAAAACTTTAAATGATTCTGATCTGATAGTTATCCGTATTATTAATTATCCTATTATTAAAATATCACTTTTAATTCAAAAGGGTCTAGACAAGGCAAAATGAATAAAAAAATTATAACCATTAAGGAGCTAGAAGATAGGTTAGATGATTATAGTATATAACTTAAAATAAGAACTTCATTTGATCCTCTAGATAATATTAAAATAGATGTAAAACAAAAAGCTAGACTAGTAGTTAAAGATATATTTGATACATATTTAGATGATAGATACTTAAGAATAACTGATTTTCAAATAGATAGAAAATTACTTAGTGCAGACTTTAATTTTAAAAAAAATCAAAAAAAATGATTTTATAGGATATATAATAAGAAAAAATGAGATTTCATAAGAAAAGTATGGTCTGCCCAAATGAAGACTGAAGAGAGGAATATTTCTTTCTTTGATTGGTTTATAAAGTATTATCTTAAAGGTTTGGAAAATGTTAACCCTAAATATCAAGAGTTTGGAATTAAGGTTCTTTCCCAAAAATGGATGATATCTCCATCTAGAAAAGATAAGGTACATATTTAGCCAATGAGATGCCAAAAGCCTACTAAAAGGTTTTCTGAAGACTTAAAAGCTACTCCAAAAACATGTAAGCCAATGACTGCTCCAAAGAAATTAAGCACCAGTCTACTGAAAGAAATAACTAAGGATCATAAAGAAACTCTTTCTGATAAGATTTTTGAGTATTTAGATCAGGATAAGGAACGACAGAATTGCATAAATCATTTTCTCAATCTTGAAAAAACACAGACAGATAGCCTTCTAGAAATTGGAAACAAATCTGAATTTGATTGGAATTATTTTGATAATTCATTAGTGAAGATTGGTAATTTTTCTATAAAGATAGATACTATACCCAATTTGATTAATGATTTTTTTATAGAAACATTAACTGAACCCAATCTCCTAGAAATTGAAACAAAAAATGATTTATCTGAAAAATCTGATGAGATCGTTGAGATTGCCTATGATCCTGATATTGAAGCTAACCTGAACTCTATATATTTATCTGATGAGTCTAGTCTAAGCATCAGTAAATTAAAAGTACCAATTGAAAATAAAATCACTAAGAAGATCACTGAGAAAGAACACTTGGATCTGACTGAGGAACCTTCAACACCTGACCCTTCAGAAGCACAATTAGAAGAGTTTCTGGAAGATTTAAATGAAATCCTTTTGAACCAAACTGATAAAACTCCTTATAATGAAACACTTGAAGAAAATACTTCTATATTGAATTTATTCGATTTAAAGATCAAGCCAGACTCTCTACCTAATTTTAAATCTTTGAATCAGTCTATCCTAAATTAGTCACTCTCTTCCAGTAGATCTGTTTTAATCCCTACTTCTAAAGAAATTTATGAAATTTCATATGTTCCTAAGGATATAAGAACTAGTAGTTCCTTAAGAATTAGTACTCCTATAGGAATTAATAATCTTTTAGTCATAGAAAACCCTGAAGATAAGAATAGTTAAAAAAATATAGCTAGTAAATTGAATATCTCAGAAAGCACCAAAGATAAACCAATAATCCCTGGGATAATAAATCATTATCCAAGATCAGAGTTAGTGGATTCACAGTTAATAGAGACATCTGATAACTTATTCACTATTGGTCTTCCCAGAAAAACTCATAATTGGAACTTTGATGGGCTTACAGATTATCATTATTGTCAACTGACAAAATTACACTAAAAAGCATGTAAGGTTCAAATTTATTTATAAATTTCAGTTACTAAAACAATGATAAATCACTTATTGGAAGATTGGTGGAAAACCTTCTCCACTAACCTAGATGTTGTTCCAAATAAGTCTAAAGGCCACAATCCTTTAAATTATCTTTTGAACGTTATAGATAATTTACATATAGATATTAATAGTAAATTAAATAGTCTTAGGAACAGTAATTTAGTTGAGTTTAGATGGTATAAAGATATTCACTAAATTAGATGGTATAATTTAGTTGAGTTTAGATGGTTTGAAAGATAATTTAGAAAATATAGGTACCATCAGTAAGGCAGATAAAGCAATTCTTTTTAAATCTGAATTGACTAGAAATCAATCTTTAAAACCACACAAAAGAAAAGAGACAAACTATCTCTATAACTTAAAAAATCTTGACTATAAATTTGGATCTCAAATGAGTAAATTATATAAAAATAAAAATATAAAATTCAAAAGAAAGTTTGATAAAAGAATTATAAAGATTCCTAAGAAATTGAATGAAAAATGGATTTGTGATGTTTCATTTAACCTAAAAGATGAATATCACTTTAAACATGAAGCTTTGATAGATTTGGGAGCTGAGGTAAATTGTATTAGACAAGACTTAATTCCTTTAAGATATTTTGAAACATTTAATCAAAATCTCCAAACTATCAAAAAAAAATTTTGATAGTAAACTATAAGATCTCTTAAGTCCAAATATGCATAGGAAAACTTTGTACTGAGATGTCATTTTTATTGGTCAAAATTTTGAAACAAAGAGTCATATTGGAAAACCCCTTCTTAGCATATCTTAAACCTTTTACTGTTAAAGAAAAAGAAATAATCATTATACAAGGTAACCAGAGAATATTGTTTAAGACTTGCTATAATTCTAAAAAATATCCAAAATATCTACAAAAATTATCCTATAAAAACAATGCAAAACCAAAATCCAAATATCAAAAAAGGATAAGAAGAAGATTAAAATTAATGAATGATCATAAATCTTTATATAAAATACTACAATATAACATTCCAATTCCAAAAAATATATTAAAAGGAAATCATGAAGCCAAGAGTTACTCTAAATTTAATATAATATTATGGATTAAGCAGACACAAATTCTTCTTCTTTTTGCACATTTCATAATTATATATATCCTGGATAAGTAGCTATGGAAACATCTGCAAACATTCTTTAGGACTATAATAAGAAATAGACTAGTGCTACCAGAAAAGGTAATAGAACCTTTCCAAATTAAAATTCAACCAGATCATAACATCATACTCTCATTAGATCAAGTCTTAGAGTTAGTTGATAAACTCTTAAACAAAGAACGACTAAAATTCTTCTTGGGATGCTTTGATTTTGTTGGTGATTTCTATATGGCACTTACCAAAACTCATCATCCTTACTTAACTATTATGTTTAAGGATGGGAAATCTGTTAGGGATGATGATTAAATCTTAAGAACAAAACATTTTAACAAACTAACAAAAGGAGACTGGTCAGGAAGAAGTCAGGACTTTGAATCTTCAATTCAACTAAAACATTTGTACCCGTATTTCTTTGATAAAAATATAAAATTTAATAAGAATTGGGGCAAAGAACAAAATTATCTCTTTTGTCTTATTCCACAACTCTCTTTGGAAAATTACTTACTATTTAATGCAACATGGCGAACTCATATATTTAATCAAAAGAAAGACATAGAAAAGGTTGTGAAGTTACTAATTAATTACCTATATCTACAAGAGAATATTCTCCTAATTGTTGCCAAATACTATGAATTGATTTCGACATATTTTTTCAAGGAAACCTATTTTGGCATCCAATCATCAAAAGGTCAATTCTCCAAAGAGAAGGATCAGGTAAGCAAATCTATCCAAATCCCTCTACTAAAGAGCCATACTGTCCAAATCCCTATATGTTCAAAATAAAAGAAAATCTTTTTTCTTTGGAAGTACATGATTTAAACCTCAATATCTTTGACCTAATAAAAATTCTTCCAAAAGAAAACTTTTATATTTCAAAGATAGGAGAAAAAGATCGAGTTTATCATGAAGAAATTCTGACTCAAACCAAAAGCATACATATTCATCACAACTATCAGAAGAATGGTGAAATTGCTTACTCTAAACTCCTCATACTAAAAGTCTTCTCTTTGAAAGATTGGGATCCAGAGCAGAACCCCAATTCTACTAAGATCTTGAGAGTAAGAAACTATGGAGAAAAAGAATTCAGCTATTGAGATTATCAGAAAGCTTGGATCAATTTTTTTTATATTTAAAATCCAGAATACAGGCATTCATGGTTCATAAAATTCAAATATCGAGAAATTCGATCTATCTGGTTCTACTATCATTGGTGGTTCAAATTTGGAATGATTCTAGATATACATTCTGAAGATATAAAATTTGAAGTTCTCAAAAGATATCACAGTATTGATGACATCTACCTGATGAGATTCTACACTGAGACCGGTCATCTTTGGATATTAAAGTGAAAATTCAACATAAAAGCTGATTAGTTTCTAATATTCCTGAGTAGAAAAATATATATCAAAAGATGGATTTTATTTGATGAAGACCCAATAATCTAGGAATTTACATTAGAAAGAGCTTCAAGTGAAACTTCAAATTTTTATCCAATTCAACTATTAATGGATTCATCTAGGCTTGATACAGAAACTACTGAAAGAGCTCCATCTCCTTACAAGAAGATCTATGAAAAATATTTTAGAAAAAACTATGAATTACAAAGATCAGAAGCCTCTACTTCCAAAGCACCATCCAGAAATCAAGGCATAAAAGAAGAAATAGAAGAAGTTTATATGATTGACGACAACTACGCCACCTATCATCCAGAAACAAGAACTAGAATGTTCTTTGAAAAAATAAATAAATAAATAAATGAAAAATATTTCTACTAACCCCTCTACCAAACTCTTGGTAGAAAATTTTTTTTTTGTAGGTACAACCCAGTGGCTCTTCTATTAGCCACTTCTATAATCAGATGAATCGCTATTACTATTAATGTCGGTTTAATTTTCAATGACGATTCATCTTCAAAATTCAATCTACAATAGAATTCAGAAATGACAATCAAGCTATAGAAAGATTCCTGACAATATCACTATTCATCTACAGGATAAAGCTACAGTAAAATTTCTGACATCTACAAGAAGATTCCTGACACTAAATGCTACAGGAACTAGACTCAAAATCAATTAATTTGCTACTTCGGTTCTGACTTTGAGATACTTTCAAACTCCAAACTAAGTGAAGTCCCCTCGGTCTCCAAACTAATTGAAGTTCATGTAGTTTGAATGCATAATACCTTCCCTTGCCTATAAATAGAGGGGAAGGCATCCATTCAGGGGGAGGCCGAGCACGGAGAGATAAGGCTGAGAGGGGTTTGGTTCTAATGATAGGGTCCCTCTTTCTTTTCTCCATTCTCCCTTCTCCTCTTCTCTTCTAATCCTTCGTCTTCCTCCTCTCAATCCTCCATTAAGCTTCTTCATCCTTCTGTTTTCTCCACAAAATTCTCATCTTCTCCACATAAATCTTCTTAAGCTCACTGGTTTGTTTCTTCCATCCCGACAAACCCATATGAAGGCATCTCCCTTTCATCCATTTTCATTTGTTTATTCTCTTTTTCCTTCTACCAGACTTCCACTTCTCCACCAAAGCCTAACTTCCATCATCATTCCACTTTAAAATACTCATCCCATCACCACGTTTCTTACACCTCTTCATTACAAAACTCTTTTCCACCAACATCACTTCCCTTCCTCCATTAAAAATTCATCCCATCCACTTCTTCCACAGATTCCTCCACAAAAACCTTGGTTCTCTATCATTTGAGCTGTAACCCATGTGAGTTTATATAAATAAGTGTGCTTATGATGTGCTTACTCATATATTAACATATATTAGCGCTCGTGGTTTGTATTTAAGTTTGCTTAAGCTTGATTAGTGCACATAAAGCTTGTAAGATGTGTATTTCAATTTCATCAGACTTCATATAAGTATACTTTTATAAATAAAGATTATTTTTTTTCATTTTGCAATTGTTAATTAGGTTTTAAGCTTTCTTTATGTTTAAACTTTTTACTATTCATTACTGTTCATCATTACTGTTCATTACTGTAGCTGTACTGTAGCTAATTCCTATAGCATATGCACTGTGCAGTACTGTAGCAGAAATACTGTGCAGTACTGTTGCGCACTATAGCATGTTACTGTAGCATGATGGTAAACAATCGAAATACTACCGAGGTTGTGAAGTAAACAATGGATCAGTCTCATATGGGTAAACAACCCTAAGGTTGGTAGAAATTATGAAGTAAACATCAGATCAATCAGGGTAAACAACCCAAATACCATCTGTAATATGTTATAAGATTGTACTAAAATCATAGTACAATCTATCGTGCAATCGCAATGTAAACAACGGTGCGATTATACGCCAACAGATTAGTTAGAGTACTCTATTTTACTTTAAGCTTTTTATTTGTTCCATTGTTGCTTTTGTTTATTTCTTTGTTCCATTTTATTAATTTTGTCCTTTCTTTTATATGAAGTAGTTCTATACATTTTACTTTGTATAATGCATTTTTCTTGGTTAAAGTTTCTGTTAGTAGTCTTTTTCATTTTTGGCTTGCTTTACTCTTACTTATTTTATTTACTGCTACCAGTTAGCAGTTAGTTGGTTTGCTCTATGTTTACTTAGTTTAGTTTACTTACTGCAGACAGTTAACAATTAGTTTGTTCATCTTGTTAATCTTATTTACTGTAGTTAGTTGTAGTTTAGTTTACCTTCTAATTTTTAGTTAGTTTATCTTTTGAGCTTGTTAATTATAGCTTTATAGTTTACTTAATAATTTTTAGTTTTAATAGCCTAAAAGTTTACTCTATAGTTTATTCCTTGTATGTATATTTTTTGCTTTGATTTTTGCTTTTATATTAGCTTGTTTACTTATACTCTGGATAGCTTTAGTCATTAGAAGTTTAATTTATCTTAATCGATTAAAGTTTGTAGTTTATTAATTTATATTCTCTAGTTTACATTTAGTTATTAGCCCATATAAGGCCTATGCTCATGCTTGTCCTAGCTTCTTGTTAGTTTATGTTTTAATTTTTAGTTTATAATTTAAGTTTCAGTTTGTTTCTTATATTAGCCAAGCTTGCGCCTTAGGGTACCTTAGTTTGTTTACTACTTAGATTTTTATCTTATGTACTTAGTTTATCTTCAAATTTTTATTGGCCTATTCTAAGTGTTTAGTCTATCCTTTTTCTCCATTTTGGTGTCAGTCTATCCTTCTTCTCCATTTCGTATGTCTATCTGTTAATCCTTTATCTTTTCCTTCTATAATCTATCTATCATCTATTTAGGTATTATCTGTAGATCTAACCTTTACTCCTCAATCATAATTATTTTGCTATCATACTCTTGGGTTCTGAGCTGTTAGTTATACGATACTTGAGGGTATTATCGTATTTCTTATAGTTTGTCTATCCATCTACTGCTTCTACGTGTATGCACGTAGCCTACCCATTTGCTGCTTCTACACATACGCATGTAGCTTTACTGCTGTGTCATACTGCTATGATAATATACCACTGTGGCTCCGACCCATTCACACACACACACACTGTTGCTTCCACACGTATGCGCATTGGTCTGGGTCAATTGGATATCAAAGCCATTTTTCATATCGAGGAGGAGATCTAGTGATTTTCTTAGCTGTATAGAGAGTGGACCAGACAGCGAGCATGGTAAATCCCACTTTAACTGAGGAAGGTGTTTAAGGTGGTACGTCACAAATAGTCTGTTGGTGTAATCTCTAGGGCTGGTATCCTTAGATTTCTTGCCGAAGCACTGAAATCTGTAATGGATAAAAACTTTAAATGATTCTGATCTGATAGTTATCCGCATTATAAATTATCCTATTGTTAAAATATCACTTTTAATTTAAAAGGGTCTAGACAAGGCAAAATGAATAGAAAAACTATAACCATTGAAGAGCTAGAAGATAGGTTAGATGATTATAGTATAGAACTTAAAATAAGAACTTCATTTGATCCTCTAGATAATATTAAAATAGATGTAAAACGAATAGCTAGACTAGTAGTTAAAGATATATTTGATACATATTTAGATGATAGATACTTAAGAATAGCTGATTTTCAGATAGATAGGGAATTACGTACTGCAGACTTTAATTTTAAAAAAAATCAAAAAAGAAAAATATGATTTTATAGGATATATAATAAGGAAAAATAAGATTTCTTAAGAGAAGTATGGTCTGCCCAAATGAGGACTGAAGAAAGGAATATTCCTTTCTTTGATTGGTTTATAAAGTATTATCCTAAAGGTTTGGAAAATATTAACCCTAAATATCAAGAGTTTGGAATTAAAGTTCTTTCTCAAAAATGGGTGATATCTCTATCTAGGAAAGATAAGGTACATATTCAACCAATAAGATGCCAAACGCCTACTAAAAGGTTTTTTGAAGACTTAAAAGTTACTCCAAAAACTTGTAAAACAATGACTGCTCCAAAGAAATTAAGCACCAGTCTGCTGAAAGAAATAACTAAGGATCATAAAAAAACTCTTTCTGATAAAATTTTTGAGTATTTTGATCAGGATAAGGAATGACAAAATTGCAAAAATCATTTTCTCAATCTTGAAAAAACACAGACTGATAGCCTTCTAGAAATTGAAAAGAAATCTGAATTTGATTGGGATTATTCTGATAATTCATTAGTGAAGATTGGTGACTTTTCTATAAAGATAGATTCTATAACCAATTTGATTAATGATTTTCCCATAGAAACATATACTGAACCCAATCTCTTAGAAATCAAAACTAAAAATGATTTATCTGAAAACTCTGATGAGATCGTTGAGATTGTCTATGATCCTGATATTGAAGCTAACCTGAGAAAGAAAATAAAATCTAGGCATCAGTAAATTAACGATACCAATTGAAAATAAAATCATTGAGGAGATCACTGAGAAAGAACACTTGGATCTGATTAAGGAATCTTCAACACCTGACCCTTTAGAAGCACAATTAGAAAAGGAGTTTCTGAAAGATTTAAATGAAATCATTTTGAACCAAGCTGATAAAACTCCTTATGATGAAACACTTGAAGAAAATGCAACTATATTGGATTTGTTCGATTTAAAGATCAAGCCAGACTCTATATCTGATTTCAAATCTTTAAATCAGTCTATCCTAAATCAGTCACTCACTTCCAGTAAGCCTATTTTAATCCTTACTTCTAAAGAAATTTATGAAATTTCAAATGTTCCTAAGGATATAGGAACTAGTAGTTCCTTAAGAATTAGTACTCCTATAGGCATTAATAATCTTTTAGTCTTAGGAAAATCTAAAGATAAGAATAGTAAAGAAAATATAGCTAGTAAATTGAATATCTCAGAAAACACCAAAGATAAACCAATAATCCCTAGGATAGTAAATCATTATCCAAGATTCGAGTTAGTGGATTCATAGTTAATAGAGACATCTGATAACTTATTCACTATTGGTCTTCCAAGAAAAACTCATAATTGAAACTATGATTGGCTTACAGATTATCATTGTTGTCAACTGACAAAATTACACTTGAAAGCATGTAAGGTTCAAATTTATTTACAAATTTTAGTTACTGAAACAATGATAAATCACTTATTGGAAGATTGGTGAAAAACCTTCTCCACTAACCTAGATGTTGTTCCAAAGAAGTCTAAAGGCTACAATCCTTTAAATTATCCTTTGAACATTATAGATAATTTACATATAATAGTAAATTAAATAGTCTTAGGAATAGTAATTTAGTTGAGTTTAGATGGTATAAAGATATTTACTTCGCTATATTAGGCTCAAAAAAATTTTCTTTAGAACTATCTCCTTTAAGTTTAAAAGTTAATTTAGAAAATATAGATACCATCAGTAAGGCAGATAAAGCAATTCTTTTTAAATCTGAATTGACTGAAAATCAATCTATAAAACCACACAAAAGAAAAGAGACAAACTATCTCTATAACTTAAAAAATCTTGACTATAAATTTGGATCTTGTTGGGCATAAAATTTCCTCGGCCGAAGTTCTTGGCAGGGTCGACCCTCGCGAGGCTCCGTCCACGACTTCTGCCGCAAGGAAGACTCCTACGGGAGCCGGACTCCGTCCTCAACATCAACTGCCGGTAAGCTCTGTCCGGACTCCTACGGGAGCCGGACTTCGCCTGTGACTTTAATTGCAGGAAGACTCCACTCAGACTCCTACGGGAGCCGGGCTTCGTCCTCGACTCCAACGGCTGCGGACAGACTTCGTCCGGACTCCTACGGGAGCCGGACTCTGCCGACAACTTCAACCGCAAGTAGACTCCGCCCGAACTCCTACGGGAGCCGAACTCCGTCCTCAACATCAACTGTCGGTAAGCTCTGTCCGGACTCCTACGGGAGCCAGACTTCGCCTGTGACTTTAATTGCAGGAAGACTCCGCCCGGACTCCTACGGGAGCCGGGCTTCGTCCTCGACTCCAATGGCTGCGGACAGACTTCGTCCGGACTCCTACGGGAGCCGGACTCCGCCGACGACTTCAACCGCGAGTAGACTCCGCCCGGACTCCTACGGGAGCCGGGCTTCATCCTCAACATTAACTGCCTGTAAGCCTCGTCCGGACTCCTACGGGAGTCGGACTTCGCCTTTAACTTTAATTGCAGCAAGATTCCGCCCGGACTCTTGCGGGAGCCGGGCTTCGCCCTCGACTCCAATAGCTGCAGACAGACTCCGTCCGGACTCCTACGGGAGCAGGACTCCATCGATAACTTCAACCGCAGGCAAACTTCGTCCGGACTCCTACGGGAGCCGGACTCCACCGACTACTTCAACCGCGAGTAGACTCCGCCCGGACTCCTACGGGAGCCGGGCTTCATCCTCAACATCAACTGTCGGTAAGCCTCGTCCGGACTCCTACGGGAGTCGGACATCACCTTTAACTTTAATTGCAGGAAGATTCCACCCGGACTCCTACGGGAGCCGGGCTTCGCCCTCGACTCCAACAGCTGCAGACAGACACCGTCCGGACTCCTACGGGAGCCGGACTCCACCGACAACTTCAACCGCAGGCAAACTTCGTCCGGACTCCTACGGGAGCCGGAATCCACCGACGACTTCAACCGCGAGTAGACTCCGTCCAGACTCCTACGGGAGTCGGGCTTCGTCCTCAACATCAACTGCCGGTAAGCCTCATCCGGACTCCTACGGGAGCCGGACTTCGCCTTTAACTTTAATTGCAGGAAGATTCTGCCCGGACTCCTACGGGAGCCGGGCTTCGCCCTCGACTCCAACAGCTGCAGACAGACTCCGTCCGGACTCCTACGGGAGCCGGACTCCACCGACAACTTCAACTGCAGGCAAACTTTGTCCGGACTCCTACGGGAGCCGGACTCCACCGACGACTTCAACCGCGAGTAGACTCCGCCCGGACTCCTACGGGAGCCGGGCTTCGTCCTCAACATCAACTGCCGGTAAGCCTCATCCGGACTCCTATGGGAGCCGGACTTCGCCTTTAACCTTAATTGCAGGAAGATTCTGCCCGGACTCCTACGGGAGCCGGGCTTCGCCCTCGACTCCAACAGCTGCAGACAGACTCCGTCCGGATTCCTACGGGAGCCGGACTCCGCCGACAACTTCAACCGCAGGCAAACTTCGTCCGGACTCCTACGGGAGCCAGACTCCGCCGACGACTTCAACCGCGAGTAGACTCCGCCCGGACTCCTACGGGAGCTGGGCTTCATCCTCAACATCAACTGTCGGTAAGCCTCGTCCGGACTCCTACGGGAGCCGGACTTTGCCTTTAACTTTAATTGCAGGAAGATTCCGCCCGGACTCCAACGGGAGCCGGACTTCGCCCCCGACTCCAACAGCTGCAGACAGACTCCGTCCAGACTCCTACAGGAGCCGGACTCCGCCGACAACTTCAACAGTAGGCAAACTTCGTCCGGACTCCTACGGGAGCCGGACTCCGCCGATGACTTCAACCGCGAGTAGACTCCGCCCGGACTCCTACGGGAGCCGGGCTTCATCCTCAACATCAACTGTCGGTAAGCCTCGTCCGGACTCCTATGGGAGCCGGACTTCACCTTTAACTTTAATTGCAGGAAGATTCCACCCGCACTCCTACGGGAGCCGAGCTTCGCCCTCGACTCCAACAGCTGCAGAAAGACTCCGTCCGGACTCCTACGGGAGCCGGACTCCGCCGACAACTTCAACCGCAGGCAAACTTAGTCCGGACTTCTACGGGAGCCGGACTCCGCCGACGACTTCAACCGTGAGTAGACTCCGCCCGGACTCCTACGGGAGTCGGGCTTCGTCCTCAACATCAACTGCCGGTAAGCCTCGTCCGGACTCCTACGGGAGTCGGACTTCGCCTTTAACTTTAATTGCAGGAAGATTCCGCCCGGACTCCTACGGGAGCCGGGCTTCGCCCTCGACTCCAACAGCTGCAGACAGACTCCGTCCGGACTCCTACGGGAGCCGGACTCCGCCGACAACTTCAACCGCAGGCAAACTTCGTCCGGACTCCTACGGGAGCCGGACTCCACCGACGACTTCAACCGCGAGTAGACTCCACCCGGACTCCTACGGGAGCCGGGCTTCGTCCTCAACATCAACTGCCGGTAAGCCTCGTTCGGACTCCTACAGGAGCCGGACTTCGCCTTTAACTTTAATTGCAGGAAGATTCTGCCCGAACTCCTACGGGAGCCGGGCTTCGCCCTCGACTCCAACAGCTGCAGACAGACTCCGTCTGGACTCCTACGGGAGCCGGACTCCGCCGACAACTTCAACCGCAGGCAAACTTCGTCCGAACTCCTACGGGAGCCAGACTCCGCCGACGAGTTCAACCGCGAGTAGACTCCGCCCGGACTCCTACGGGAGCCGGGCTTCATCCTCAACATCAACTGCCGGTAAGCCTCGTCCGGACTCCTACGGGAGCCAGACTTCGCCTTTAACTTTAATTGCAGGAAGATTCCGCCCGGACTCCTACGGGAGCCGGACTTCGCCCTCGACTCCAACAGCTGCAGACAGACTCCGTCCAGACTCCTACAGGAGCCGGACTCCGCCGACAACTTCAACAGCAGGCAAACTTCGTCCGGACTCCTACGAAAGCCAGACTCCACCGACGACTTCAACCGCGAGTAGACTCCGCCCGGACTCCTACGGGAGCCGGGCTTCATCCTCAACATCAACTGTCGGTAAGCCTCGTCCGGACTCCTACGGGAGCCGGACTTCGCCTTTAATTTTAATTGCAGGAAGATTCCGCCCGCACTCCTACGGGAGCCGGGCTTCGCCTTCGACTCCAACAGCTGCAGACAGACTCCGTCCAGACTCCTACGGGAGCCGGACTCCGCCGACAACTTCAACAGCAGGCAAACTTCATCCGGACTCCTACGGGAGTCGGACTCCGCCGATGACTTCAACCGCGAGTAGACTCCGCCCGGACTCCTATGGGAGCCGGGCTTCATCCTCAACATCAACTGTCGGTAAGCCTCGTCCGGACTCCTACGGGAGCCGGACTTCGCCGTTAACTTTAATTGCAGGAAGACTCCGCCCAGACTCCTACGGGAGCCGGACTCCGCCCACGACCCTAACTGCAAGTAGGCTTCGTCCGGACTCCTATGGAAGCCCGACTCCGTCATCTATTCCGATTGCGAGAAGACCTCGTCCAAACTCCTACGGGTACCGGACCTCGCTACCGACTCTAATCAAACTTCAGCTGACAGGTCTGGACCCCCTGGCAGGCCACGGTAACGGACAACACTACTCCACTCCCTGCAGCGGATCCTACGCGGCTCCATTATTCCCTGGCAAGCCATATTAACGGCCACGATTCTGCTCCACTCCCTACGGTGGATCCTGTGCGATTCCACCACTCCCTGACGAGTCACGACAGCGGACGTCGCTCCACTCCCCGTAACTGAGTCCACGTGGCGAGCCACGACGATAGCCACGATCCCACTCCACTACCCTCCGCAATAAATTCTTTCTGACTCTGGGCGGCCCACTGCCAGACGGTTACGAATGTCGCTGTCTGGCTACTGCCCCCTCCGCCTATAAAAGGGGGCCCCAGATACGTTATTCTATAAGCTCTCATCTTTTTTATCTAAAAACTCTGCTAAATTCTTCGTTCGAGCACTCCATTCTTGTTGAGGCAGAGAACTGACTTGAGCGTCGGAGGGTCTTGTCGGAGCAACCCCACCTCCGGTTTAGACTTCCTTTGTAGGTTCCGACGGCGACCATGACTTCCTCGACTCCAGCTTCTCCGACGCAAGCAGATTTTTGCACCAACAGGATTGGCGCTAGAGGAAGGGGCGGTGTCTTCGCAGCACCCTTGTTCTTAAAGGAGCGCTCAACGGAGCCACCTTAGATCGTCTCCTCCGACATCCATGACTTGTTTCCCCCACGGGATCCCTACTCGATGCCTCCCCGCAAGGCATCCACACGACGGTCCACGGTCTCCGTGGCCAGATCTCAGGCTCCGGCCTCTCCTCCTGTTTCTCAACCTCCTTCTCCTCCGGCGGTGGTGGTCGGCACGGAGCAGTTTGACCTGCTAGCGCAGCAGGTCAGAGGCCTCACAGAAGCTGTGCAGGCTATGCAGCAGCAGCAGCCGCAGGCATCAGTACGCCCGAAAAGGGCATCCCCGGAACACCAGAATCCGACGGTGGGGTGGGCCACCTGGGCCAGCCACCCCATCTTTCTTGGGAAAACGAACCCGAGGGTGGAGAGCCCTCAATCGGACCATGACTCCACCCCTGGAAGATCCCTGCCCCCATTCTGCCAGAGGACCCTCGAGACTCGAAGTCGGGAGGATATCCTGGACCGGAGGCTCCAGGAGATGAACCGGTGGATCGAAGAGCTCCGCCATGCTCCCCCCGCTTATGGTGAGGATATTTGCACGGACCCTCTCTTCTCTCAAATGATCATGCAGGAACCGATCCCGCCAAACTTCAAGCTCCCCCAGTTCGAAAGCTACGATGGGACTTCGGACCCAGTTGATCATCTGGAGGCCTTCCTGATGATGATGCTGCTTCACGGCGCTCCTGACGCCATTCTATGCCGGGCCTTCCCGTCCACCTTGAAGGGAGCGGCGAGGAATTGGTACTCGACTTTGAAATCGGGTACCATCTTTTCCTTCGATCAAATGAGCCACCAATTGTGGCCCATTTTGTCAGCAGTCAGCGCCCCCGGAAGGGTTCGGAGTCCCTCATCAACATCAAGCAGAGGGAAGGGGAGTCCATTCGGGCCTACATTAACCGCTTCAACATCGTGGTGTTGGAGGTCCGGAACTTAGACCAATCAGTCACAATGGCCGCCCTGAAGGGTGGCCTTCAGAAGAATGATCTTTTGTTCTCCCTGGAGAAGAAGTATCCCAGGGACTTTGCTGATTTACTGGCCCGGGCCGAAGGCTACGCCCGAGTGGAAGAAGCCTTCAAAATGAAGGATGAAGAGATGGCGAGGGAGCGGCAAACAGGAGACTCGAGTAAGCCCGCAGTTGGAAAAAGGCAAAAGGAAGCCCGACTGCATTCTCGATCCCCCCCTGGGCATAAGCACGCCCATACTCCACCCCGGGCGCGTAGACAGAGAAGCCCAGATCACGGGGTTCAGTGGGGTTCCCCTCCAGGGAGATTCCGCAGCTACGCCCCCCTCAACGCCTCGAAGGCCCAGGTATTGATGGAGGTCAGGGAGCAGCTCCCTAGGCCAGAGAGGATGCGCACACACCCCGAGAAGCACAACCCCAACAAGTTCTGCCTCTACCACCGCGACCACGGCCACGACACAGAGGAATGCATCCAGCTCCGGGACGAGATCGAGGAGCTCATTCGGTGAGGTCGACTCGACAGGTTCATCCGACGCAGGCCTGAGGGTAGAGGAGATCGGCCAAGGGCCCTTCCGCAGCCGGAACCGCCAAGAAGGGAGGAGCAACCCGAGGATCGGCCCCCCATCGGGACCATCGACTCCATCACCGGAGGGCCTCAAGGAGGAGCAGACCTCCCGCAACCGTGGAACTCGAAAAATCTGTAAATGTATCACTTACGATTTCACCTTGAATCTAAATTTCTTTCTACTTGACGTACTCTTCCCATCTGGCATGGATTTGTCACGACTGGATATGACCCCTCCAAATGCTTGAAACAAAGTTATTTTAGGAGCGGGGGGAGAATTCTATCCTAACATACCTAAAATGAAAGTCCGACTATCTCGAAATCGGATTGGGGGAGAGGCCCTGCAACGCCCATATGCGCCCCCACAGCCCTGTTAGGGACAGGAGGAGAACCTCGCTCTAACTTGAGCAAAGTCGAAGGCCCGGTTCCATTTAGACCGGATGGGGGGAGAGGCCCTGCAACGCCCATATGCGCCCCCACAACCCTGTTAGGGACAGGAGGAGAACCTCGTCCTAACTTGAGCAAAGTCGAAGGCCCGGTTCCATTTAGACCGGATGGGGGGAGAGGCCCTACAACGCCCATATGCGCCCCCACAGCCCTGCTAAGAACAGAAGGAGAACCTCGCCCTAGCTCGAGCAAAGCCGAAGGCCCGGACTCCTACGGGAGCCGGGCTCCGCCCACGACTTCAACCTCAAGGGGGACTCCGCCCGGACTCCTACGGGAGCCGAGCTCCGTCGCCAACTTCAACCGTCGGTAAGATCCGTCCGGACTCCTACGGGAGCCGGACTTCGCACCTAACTTTAATTGCAGGAGGACTCCTACGGGAGCCGGGCTCCGCCCGCAACGTCAACTCCGAGAGGACTCCGCCCGGACTCCTACAGGAGCCGGGCTCCGCCCACGACTCCAACCTCAAGGGGGACTCTGCCCGGACTCCTATGGGAGCCGGGCTCCGTCGCCAACTTCGACTGCCCGTAAGATCAGTCCGGACTCCTACGGGAGCCAGACTTCGCATCTGACTTTGATTGCAGGGTACTCCACCCGGACTCCTACGGGAGCCGAGCTCCGCCCGCAATGTCAACTCCGAGAGGACTCCGCCCGGACTCCTACGGGAGCCGGGCTCCGCCCGCAACGTCAACTCCGAGAGGACTCCGCCCGGACTCCTACGGGAGCCGGGCTCCGCCCATGACTCCAACCTCAAGGGGGACTCCGCCCGGACTTCTACGGGAGCCGGGCTCCATCACCAACTTCAACCGTCGATAAGATCCGTCCGGACTCCTACGGGAGCCGGACTTCGCACCTAACTTTAATTGCAGGAGGACTCCTACAGGAGCCGGGCTCCGCCTGCAATGTCAACTCCGAGAGGACTCTGCCCGGACTCCTACGGGAGCCGGACTCTGCCCACAACTCCAACTTCAAGAGGGACTCTCTGCCCGGACTCCTACGGGAGCCGGACTTCGTCATCAACTTCAACAGCTAGTGTTCTTCGTCCAGACTCCCACAGGAGCCGAACTTCGCCTCGACTTCAGTGGAGAAAAACTCCAAGAGAAAAGGAAAAAGGAAGGCAATGGACCACAACAGCGATGATTGAAAAACAAACAGTGGCCAAGGTGCAGAAAACTCTGTCACCGCAAGGACTGGGGATCCCATCGGGAGTCCCAGCTTTTGAGGAAGTTTTCGACACAAAATGGAACAACTCACTTAGGGCGACAGAGGCTCGGATCCCCAAATTCAAGCCCTGGGAGGGACCCCGGGCCCGAATGGCCCCATGCGAGCCTGCAACCATTAACGAAAAAATAACAACCGGGTATCTCCGAACGGCGTAAAAGCCGAAAAGAAGCTCGACGAATAACAGTCCACGAATAAAAGGGGTCGTCGATGACCTTAGGACGACGTGAAAAAGAAAAGAAGGAAAGGAGGAAGAGAGAAGAAAGAAGAATAAAGAAGTTTGACAGACTACTATTCGATGCAAGATGCAGACGAGGTAACAAAATCTCCTTTTCATTTTTAACCAACGAGGTGTACGTTACAAGACCCGGTGGGCAAAAAAAATATATATATATATAAATACATCATTGCAAGCCTCGCGAACACGGTTTGGAAAGAATACAATGGAGGCCACTTCAAGTTGCAAACTTCTCTTCCCATTTCCATCCTTCCCAGCCGTGTTGTCCAGTGCGTGTGACGGGCTCATCGACTTTCGCCCCGACTTATTTCGCTCCACCTCCGAAGTCCCAACCTTAGGGGGAAAAGGACGGGATAGATTCTCGGGGGCAGTAGGGGCAATGGCAGCGGCGGCGAAGACCTATTTCAAGAAGAATCGGAGTCACCCCGGGGGCAGCAGTGGCACCAGAGATATGCGTCATCACCGAATGCTCCGTGGCAGCCACCGTCCAAAATGCTCCGGCAAGGTCGGCATGCGCTACTTCCACCGTCCCCACAACAAATTTTACTGTCCCACCGTCAACGCCAACCACTTCCGATCCCTCGGCCCCGACGGCATCAAGGATCCCGCCACAGCTTGTGACTACAGCTCTGCCTTCTTGACCGGTATCACCCCGCCTTGCTACTCCAAAATTCTCGGGCAGAATACCGTTACCGACGGCCCCCGTTATTAAACCCCTGTTGTTGAAGGAATTCTTCCTTGAGCCCCCTTTGAAACGACGGAGATCCTCACCGGCCGCTGTTCTCCTCCTCGCCTTCCTCCAAGCCCTAGACATCCCTTCGAGGATGGCCTCCGGGGTAGAGGACATGGCGTGGGAACCCCTTAGAGAAGAATCGGGGGGCTGAAGATGGCAAGGACCGGTGCGGAGGAAGTAGCTGAGTAGCTAGGCTCTCAGATGAAAGAAAGGTGCCATCCTCTCGGCAGAATGAAACCCCGAAGGAAGAGTAGGGGGTTTAAATAGCCAGCGGATCTTAGCGCAGTTATGGCAGCGGGTGTCCCTAGGCCAACTGATGCATGCCACGTGTCCCGCATGTCCCCCTAACCGCTATCGAGGATTGACTGTCCACAAATTTCCATGGCGCGATGCTTGGGGTCCCGTCTCAGTGGGAGTTCCGAAAAGACTCTTCCGGTCGCCATAATCGAAAAAAGGACTCTGGCGTGCGCGCATTAAATGCCAACATATCCAAGGACGATTGCGCCCGGGCGTCAGGGGAAGAACTTCGGCCGCGCCAACTTCTCCGTACTCCCTTCATTCGAAATTCGAACTCGAAAGTAGGGGGACTGGTGTTGGGCATAAAATTTCCTCGGCCGAAGTTCTTGGCAGGGTCGACCCTCGCGAGGCTCCGTCCACGACTTCTGCCGCAAGGAAGACTCCTACGGGAGCCAGACTCCGTCCTCAACATCAATTGTCGGTAAGCTCTGTCCGGACTCCTACGGGAGCCGGACTTCGCCTGTGACTTTAATTGCAGGAAGACTCCGTCCGGACTCCTACGGGAGCCGGGCTTCATCCTCGACTCCAACGGCTGCGGATAGACTTCGTCCAGACTCCTACGAGAGCCGGACTCCACCGACAACTTCAACCGCAAGTAGACTCTGCCCAAACTCCTACGGGAGCCAGACTCCGTCCTCAACATCAACTGCCGGTAAGCTCTGTCCGGACTCCCACGGGAGCCGAACTTCGCCTGTGACTTTAATTGCAGGAAGACTCTGCCCAGACTCCTACGGGAGCTGGGCTTCATCCTCGACTCCAACGGCTGCGGACAGACTTCGTCCGGACTCCTACGAGAGCCGGACTCCGCCGACGACTTCAACCGCGAGTAGACTCCACCCGGACTCCTACGGGAGCTGGGCTTCGTCCTCAACATCAACCGTCGGTAAGCCTCATCCGGACTCCTACGGGAGCCAGACTTCGTATTTAACTTTAATTGCAGGAAGATTCCACCCGGACTCCTACGGGAGCTGGGCTTCACCCTCGACTCCAACAGCTACAGACAGACTCCGTCCGAACTCCTACAGGAGCCAGACTCCGCCGACAACTTCAACCGCAGGCAAACTTCGTCAGGACTCCTACGGGAGTCGGACTCCGCCGACGACTTCAACCGCGAGTAGACTCCGCCCGGACTCCTACGGGAGCCGGGCTTCGTCCTCAACATCAACTGCCGGTAAGCCTCGTCCGGACTCCTACGGGAGCCGGACTTCGCCTTTAACTTTAACTGCAGGAAGATTCCGCCCGAACTCCTACGGGAGTCGGGATTTGCCCTCGACTCCAACAGCTGCAGACAGACTCCGTTAAGACTCCTACGGGAGCCGGACTCCGCCGACAACTTCAACCGCAGGCAAACTTCGTCCGGACTCCTACGGGAGCCAGACTCCGCCGACGACTTCAACCGCGAGTAGACTCCGCCCGGACTCCTACGGGAGCCGGGCTTCGTCCTCAACATCAACTACCGGTAAGCCTCGTCCGGACTCCCACGGGAGCCGGACTTCGCCTTTAAATTTAATTGCAGGAAGATTCCGCCCGAACTCCTACGGGAGCCGGGTTTCGCCCTCGACTCCAACAGCTACAGACAGACTCCGTCCGGACTCCTACGGGAGCCGGACTCCACCGACAACTTCAACCGCAGGCAAACTTCGTCCGGACTCCTACGGGAGCCGGACTCCGCCGCCGACTTCAACTGTGAGTAGACTCCGCCCGGACTCCTACGAGAGCCGGACTTCGTCCTCAACATCAACTGCCGGTAAGCCTCGTCCGGACTCCTACGGGAGCCGGACTTCGCCTTTAACTTTAATTGCAGGAAGATTCTGCCCGGACTCCTATGGGAGCCGGGCTTTGCCCTCGACTCCAACAGCTGCAGACAGACTCCGTCCGGACTCCTACAGGAGCCGGACACCGCCGACAACTTCAACCGCAGGCAAACTTCGTCCGGACTCCTACGAGAGCCGAACTCCGTCGATGACTTCAACCGCGAGTAGACTCCGCCCGGACTCCTACGGGAGCCGGGCTTCGTCCTCAACATCAACTGCCGGTAAGCCTCGTCCGGACTCCTATGGGAGTCGGACTTCGCCTTTAAATTTAATTACAGGAAGATTCCGCTCGGACTCCTACAGGAGCCGGGCTTCGCCCTCGACTCCAACAGCTGTAGACAGACTCCTTCCGGACTCCTACGGGAGCCGGACTCCGCCGACAACTTCAACCGCAGGCAAACTTCATCCGGACTCCTACGGGAGCCGGACTCCGCCGACGACTTCAACCGCGAGTAGACTCCGCCTGAACTCCTACGGGAGCCGAGCTTCGTCCTCAACATCAACTGCCGGTAAGCCTCGTCCGGACTCCTACGGGAGCCGGACTTCGCCTTTAACTTTAATTGCAGGAAGATTCCGCCCGGACTCCTACAGGAGCCGGGCTTCACCCTCGACTCCAACAGCTACAGACAGACTCCGTCCGGGCTCCTACGGGAGCCGAACTCCACCGACAACTTCAACTGCAAGCAGACTTCGTCCGAACTCCTACGGGAGCCGGACTCCGCCGACGACTTCAACCGCGAGTAGACTCCGCCCGGGCTCCTACGGGAGCCGGGCTTCATCCTCAACATCAACTGCTGGTAAGCCTCGTCCGGACTCCTACGGGAGCCGGACTTCACCTTTGACTTTAATTGCAGAAGACTCCGCCCAGACTCCTACGGGAGCCAGACTCCGCCCACGACCCTAACTGCAAGTAGGCTTCGTCCGGACTCCTACGGAAGCCCGACTCCGTCATTTATTCCAATTGCGGGAAGACCTCGTCCAAACTCCTACGGGTACCGGACCTCGCTATCGACTCTAATCAAACTTCAGCCGACAGGTCTGGACCCCTTGGCAGGCCACGGTAACGGACAACACTACTCCACTCCCTGTGGTGGACCCTATGCGGCTCCATTATTCCCTGGCAAGCCATATTAACGGCCACGATTCTGCTCCACTCCCTACCGCGGATCCTGTGCGATTCCACCACTCCCTGACGAGTCACGGCAGCGGACGTCGCTCCACTCCCCGTAACTGAGTCCACGTGGCGAGCCACGGCGATAGCCACGATCCCACTCCATTACCCTTCGCAATAAATTCTTCCTGACTCTGGGCGGCCCACTGCCAGACGGTTACGGATGTCACTGTCAGGCTACTGCCCCCTCCGCCTATAAAAGGGGGCCCCAGATACGTTATTCTATAAGCTCTCATCTTTTTTATCTAAAAACTCTGCTAAATTCTCCGTTCGAGCACTCCATTCTTGTTGAGGCAGAGAACTGACTTGAGCGTCGGAGGGTCTTGCCGGAGCAACCTCACCTTCGGTTTAGACTTCCTTTGCAGGTCTCGGCGGCAACCGCGACTTCCTCGACTCCAGCTTCTCCGGCGCAAGCGGATTTTTGCACCAACAGGGGTGTTGGGCATAAAATTTCATCGGCCAAAGTTCTTGGCAGGGTCGACCCTCGCGAGGCTCCGTCCACGACTTCTGCCGCAAGGAAGACTCCTACGGGAATCGGACTCCATCCTCAACATCAACTGCCGGTGAGCTCTATTCGGACTCCTACGGGAGCCAGACTTCGCCTGTGACTTTAATTGCAGGAAGACTCCGCCCGGACTCCTACGGGAGCCAGGCTTCGTCCTCGACTCCAACGGTTGCGGACAGACTTCGTCCGGACTCCTACGGGAGCCGGACTCCACCGACAACTTCAACTGCAAGTAGACTCCGCCCGAACTCCTACGGGAGCCGGACTCCATCCTCAACATCAACTGTCGGTAAGCTCTGTCCGGACTCCTACGGGAGCCAGACTTCGCCTGTGACTTTAATTGCAGGAAGACTCCGCCCGGACTCCTACGGGAGCTGGGCTTCGTTCTCGACTCCAACGGCTGCAGACAGACTTCGTCCGGACTCCTACGGGAGCCGGACTCCGCTGACGACTTCAATCACGAGTAGACTCCGTCCGGACTCCTATGGGAGCCAGGCTTCGTCCTCAACATCAATTGCCGGTAAGCCTCGTCCGGACTCCTACGGGAGCCGGACTTCACCTTTAACTTTAATTGCAGGAAGATTCCGCCCGAACTCCTACGGGAGCCGGGCTTCGCCCTCGACTCCAACAGCTACAGACAGACTCCGTCCGGACTCCTACGGGAACCGGACTCCATCGACAACTTCAACCGCAGGCAAACTTCGCCCGGACTCCTACGGGAGCCGGACTCCACCGACGACTTCAACCGCGAGTAGACTCCGCCCGGGCTCCTACGGGAGCCGGGCTTCATCCTCAACATCAACTGCTGGTAAGCCTCGTCCGGACTCCTATGGGAACCAGACTTCGCCTTTGACTTTAATTGCAGGAAGACTCCGCCCAGACTCCTATGGGAGCCGGACTCCGCCCACGACCCTAACTGCAAGTAGGCTTCGTCCGGACTCCGCCGATGACTTCAACCGCGAGTAGACTCCGCCCGGACTCCTACGGGAGCCGGGCTTCGTCCTCAACATCAACTGCCGGTAAGCCTCGTCCGGACTCCTACGGGAGCCGGACTTCGTCTTTAACTTTAATTGTAGGAAGATTCCGCCCAGACTCCTATGAGAGCCGGGCTTCACCCTTGACTCCAACAGCTGCAGACAGACTCCGTCCGGACTCCTACGGGAGCCGGACTCCGCCGACAACTTCAACCGCAGGCAAACATCGTCCGGACTCCTACGGGAGCCAGACTCCACCGACGACTTCAACCGCGAGTAGACTCCGCCCGGACTCCTATGGGAGCCGGGCTTCATCCTCAACATCAACTGCCGGTAAGCCTCATCCGGACTCCTACGGGAGCCGGACTTCGCCTTTAACTTTAATTGCAGGAAGATTCCGCCCGAACTCCTTCGGGAGCCGGGCTTCGCCCTTGACTCCAACAGCTGCAGACAGACTCCGTCCGGACTCCTACGGGAGCCGGACTCCACCGACAACTTCAACCACAGGCAAACTTCGTCCGGACTCCTACGGGAGCCGGACTCCACCGACGACTTCAACCGCGAGTAGACTCCGCCCGGACTCCTATGGGAGCCGGGCTTCGTCCTCAACATCAACGGCCGGTAAGCCTCGTCCGGACTCCTACGGGAGCCGGACTTCGCCTTTAGCTTTAATTGCAGGAAGATTCCGCCCGGACTCCTACGGGAGCCGAGCTTCGCCCTCGACTCCAACAGCTGCAGACAGACTCCGTCTGGACTTCTACGGGAGCCGGACTCCACCGACAACTTCAACCACAGGCAAACTTCGTCCGGACTCCTACGGGAGCCGGACTCCGCCGATGACTTCAACCGCGAGTAGACTCCGCCCGGACTCCTACGGGAGCCAGGCTTCGTCCTCAACATCAACTGCCGGTAAGCCTCGTCCGGACTCCTACGGGAGCCGGACTTCGCCTTTAACTTTAATTGCAGGAAGATTCCGCCCGGACTCCTACGGGAGCCGGGCTTCGCCCTCGACTCCAACAGCTGCAGACAGACTCTGTCCAGACTCCTACGGGAGCTGGACTCCATCGATAACTTCAACCGCAGGCGAACTTCATCCGGACTCCTACGGGAGCCAGACTCCGCCGACGACTTCAACCGTGAGTAGACTCCGCCCGGACTCCTACGAGAGCCGGGCTTTGTCCTCAACATCAACTGCCGGTAAGCCTCGTCCGGACTACTACGGGAGCTGGACTTCGACTTTAACTTTAATTGCAGAAAGATTCTGCCCGGACTCCTACGGGAGCCGGGCTTCGCCCTCGACTCCAACAGCTGCAGACAGACTCCGTCCGGACTCCAACGGGAGCCGAACTCCGCCGACAACTTCAACCGCAAGCAGACTTCGTCCGGACTCCTACGGGAGCCGGACTCCGCCGACGACTTCAACCGCGAGTAGACTCCACCCGGGCTCCTACAGGAGCCGAGCTTCATCCTCAACATCAACTGCCGGTAAGCCTCGTCCGGACTCCTACGGGAGCCAGACTTCGCCTTTGACTTTAATTGCAGGAAGACTCCGCCCAGACTCCTATGGGAGCCGGACTCCACCCACGACCCTAACTGCAAGTAGGCTTCGTCCGGACTCCTACGGAAGCCCGACTCCATCATCTATTCCGATTGCGAGAAGACCTCGTCCAAACTCCTACGGGTACCGGACCTCGCTACCGACTCTAATCAAACTTCAGCCGACAGGTCTGGACCCCCTGGCAGGCCACGGTAATGGACAACACTACTCCACTCCCTGCGGCGGACCCTACGCGGCTCCATTATTCCCTGGCAAGCCATATTAACGGCAACGATTCTGCTCCACTCCCTACGGCGGATCCTGTGCGATTCCACCACTCCCTGACGAGTCACGACAGTGGACGTCGCTCCACTCCCCGTAACTGAGTCCACGTGGCGAGCCAGGGCGATAGCCACGATCCCACTCCACTACCCTCCGCAATAAATTCTTCCTGACTCTGGGCGGCCCACTGTCAGACGGTTTCGGATGTCGCTGTCAGGCTACTGCCCCCTCCGCCTATAAAAGGGGGCCCCAGATACGTTATTCTATAAGCTCTCATCTTTTTTATCTAAAAATTCTGCTAAATTCTCCGTTCGAGCACTCCATTCTTGTTGAGGCAGAGAACTGACTTGAGCATCGGAGGGTCTTGCCGGAGCAACCCCACCTCCGGTTTAGACTTCCTTTGTAGGTCCCGGCAGCGACTGCGACTTCCTCGACTCCAGCTTCTCCGGCGCAAGCGGATTTTTGCACCAACAGATCTCAAATGAGTAAATTATATAAAAATAAAAATATAAAATCCAAAAGAAAGTTTGATTAAAAAATTAAAAAGATTCTTAAGAAATTGAATGAAAAATAGATTTGTGATGTTTCATTTAACCTAAAAGATGAATATCACTTTAAACATGAAGCTTTGATAGATTCGGGAGCTGAGTTAGATTGTATTAGGCAAGACTTAATTCCTTTAAGATTTTTGAAATATTTAATCAAAATCTCCAAACTACTGAAAGAAAATTTCTGAGAGTAAACTATAAGATCTCTAAAGTCCAAATATGCATAGGAAAACTTTGTATTGAGAT
This sequence comes from Elaeis guineensis, assembly GCF_000442705.2. NCBI lineage: Eukaryota > Viridiplantae > Streptophyta > Magnoliopsida > Arecales > Arecaceae > Elaeis > Elaeis guineensis. Next base: position 73,527,594 of record NC_025998.2, read on the forward strand.
GTCATTTTTATTGGTTAAAACTTTGAAACAAAGAGTCATATTGGGAAATCTCTTCTTAGCATATCTTAAACCTTTTACTATTACAGAAAAAGAAATAATCATTACACAAGGTAACCAGAGAATATTGTTTAAGAATTGCTATAATTCTAAAAAATATCCAAAATATCTACAAGAATTATCTTGTAAAAACAATGCAAAACCAAAATCCAAATATCAGAAAAGGATAAGAAGAAGATTAAAATTAATGAATGATCATAAATCTTTATATAAAATACTACAATATAACATTCCAATTCCAAAAAATATATTAAAAGGAATTCATGAAGCCAAGAGTTACTCTAAATTTAATATAATATTATGGATTAAGCAGACACAAATTCTTCTTCTTTTTGCACATTTCATAATTATATATATCCTGGATAAGCAACCATGGAAACATCTGCAAACATTCTTTAGGACTATAATAAGAAATAGACTAGTGCTACCAGAAAAGGTAATAGAACCTTTCCAAATTAAAATTTAACCAGATCATAACATCATACTCTCATTAGATCAAGTCTTAGAGTTAGTTGATAAACTCTTAAACAAAGAACGACTAAAATTCTTCTTGGGATGCTTTGATTTTGTTGGTGATTTCTATATGGCACTTACCAAAACTCATCATCCTTACTTAACTATTATGTTTAAGGATGGGAAATCTGTTAGGGATGATGATTAAATCTTAAGAACAAAACATTTTAACAAACTAAGAAAAGGAGACTGGTCAGGAAGAAGTCAGGACGTTGAATCTTCAATTCAACTAAAACATTTGTACCCATATTTCTTTGATAAAAATATAAAATTTAATAAGAATTGGGGCAAAGAACAAAATTATCTCTTTTGTCTTATTCCACAACTCTCTTTGGAAAATTACTTACTATTTAATGTAATATGGAAAACTCATATATTTAATCAAAAGAAAGACTTAGAAAAGGTTATGAAGTTACTAATTAATTACCTATATCTACAAGAGAATATTCTCCTAATTGCTGCCAAATACTATGAATTGATTTTGACATATGTTTTTCGGAAAACCTATTTTGGCATCCAATCTTCAAAAGGTCAATTCTCCAAAGAGAAGGATCAGGTAAGCAAATCTTGAGACTATAGACCATCCAATACTCCTAGTACCTCTACCAAAAAGCCATACTGTCCAAATCCCTATATGTTCAAAATAGAAGAAAACTTTTTCCCTTTGGAAGTACATGATTTAAACCTCAATATACTTGACCTTATAAAAATTCTTCCTAAAAAAACTTTCATATTCCCAAGACAGGAGAAAAAGATCGAGTTTATCATGAAGAAATTCTGACTAAAACCAAAAGCATACATGTTCATCACAACTATCAGAAGAATGGTGAAATTACTTTCTATAAACTCCTCATACTAAAAGTCTTCTTTTTAAAAAATTGAGATCCAGAGCAGAATCCCAATTCTACTAAGACCTTGAGAATAAGAAGCTATGGAGAAAAATAATTCAGCTATTGGGATTATCAGAAAGCTTGGATCAATTTTTTTTATATTCAAAATCCAGAATACAGGCATTCATGGTTTATAAAATTCAAATATCAAAAAATTCTGCCTATTTGATTCTACTATCATTGGTGGCTCAAATTTGAAATAATCCTAGACATACTTTCTGAAGATATGAAATCTAAAGTTCTCAAAAGATATCACAATATTGATAACATCAACCTGATGAGATTCTACACTGAGACAGGTCATCTTTGGATATTAAAGTGGGAATTCAACATAAAAGTTGATCAGTTTTCAATATTCCTGAGCAGAAAAATATATATCAAAAAATGGATTTTATTTGATAAAGACCCAATAATCCAGGAATTTACATTAGAAAGAGCTTCAAGTGGAACTTCAAATTTTTATCCAATTCAACTATTAATGGATTCATCTAGGCTAAATACAGAAACTGCTGAAGAAACCTTTGAAAGAGCTCCATCTCCCAACAAAAAGATCTATGAAAAATATTTTGGAAAAAACTATGAATTACAAAGATCAGAAGCCTCTACTTCCAGAGCACCATCCAGAAATCAAGGCATAAAAGAAGAAATAGAAGAAGTTTATATGATCGACGATGACTACGCCACCTATCATCCAGAAATAAGAACTAGAATATTCTTTTAAAAAAAATAAAAAAATATAAAATATTTCTACTAACCCATGTACCAAATTTTTGGTAGAGAAAATTTTCTTTGTAGGTACAACCCAGTGGCTTTTCATTAGCCACTTTTACAACTAGATGAACCGCTACTACTATTAAAGTTGATTTAATTTTGAATGATGATTCATCTTCAAAATTCAATCTACAATAGAATTCAGAAATAACAATCAAGCTATAGGAAGATTCCTAACAATATCACTATTCATCTATAGGAAGAAGCTACAGAAAGATTTTTGACATCTACAGAAAGATTCCTGACACTAAATGCTCTAAGAATCAGACTCAAAATCAATTAAGTTGATACTTCAGTTCTGACTTCGAGAAACTTCCAAACTCCAAACCAAGTAAAGTCCGCTCGGACTCCAAACTAATTGATGTCCACATAGTTCGAATGCATAATACCTTCCCTTGCCTATAAATAGAGGGGAAGGCATCCATTCAGGGGGAGGCTGAGTGCAGAGAGGCAAGGCCGAGAGGGGCTCGGTTCTGATGACAGGGTTCCTCTTTCTTTTCTCCATTCTCTCTTCTTCTCTTCTCTTCTAATCCTTTGTCTTCTTCCTCTCAATCCTCCATTAAGCTTCTTCATCCTTCCATTTTCTCCACAAAGTTCTCATCTTCTCCACATAAATTTTCTTAAGCTCATTGGTTTGTTTCTTCCATCCCGACAAACCCATGTGAAGGCATCTCCCTTTCATCCACTTTCATTTGTTTATTCTCTTTTTCCTTCTACCAGACTTCCACTTCTCCACTAAAGCCTAGCTTCCATCATCATTCTACATTAGAAAACTCATCCCATCACCATGTTTCTTACACCTCTTCATTATAAAACTCTTTTTCACCAACATCACTTTCCTTCCTCCATTAAAAATTCATCCCATCCACTTCTTCCATAGATTCCTCCACAGAAACCTTGGTTCTCTATCATTTGAGCCATAACCCATGTGAGTTTATGTAAATAAGTGTGCTTATAGTATGCTTACTTATATATTAGCACTTGTGGTTTGTATTTAAGTTTGCTTAAACTTGATTAGTATACATAAAGCTTGTAAGATATGTATTTCAATTTCATCAGACTTCATGTAAGTGTGCTTTTGTAAATAAAGCTCATTTTTCTTTCATTTTATTATTGTTAATTAGGTTTTAAGCTTTCTTTACGTTTAAGCTGGTTACTGTACATTACTGTTCATAGTTACTATTCATTACTGTAGCTGTACTATAGTTAATTACTGTAGTATTTGTACTATGCATTACTGTAGTGGAAACACTGTGCAGTACTGTTGTACACTGTAGCATGTTACTGTAGCACGATGGTAAACAATCAGAATGCTACCGAGGCTGTGAAGTAAACAATAGATCAGTCTCTCAAGGGTAAACAATCCTAAAGTTGATAGAGATTGTGAATTAAATAATAGATCAATCAGGATAAACAACCCAAATACCATCTATAACATGTTATAAGGTTGTACTAAAACTATAGTGCAATCTATCATGCAGTCGTAAAGTAAACAATGGAGTGATTATATGCCAACAGATTAGTTAGAGTACTATATTTTACTTTAAGCTTTTTATTTGTTCAGTTGTTGCTTTTGTTTATTTTTTTATTCTATTGTTTAGGTACTATACTTTATTTTATTTTGTTAGTTTTGTCCTTTCTTTTATATTAAATAGTTTTATTTTATCTATTCTTAGTTAAACTTAGATCTGTACATTTTACTTTGTTTACTGTATTTTTTTTAGTTAAAGTTTTATTTCTTTCTATTAGTAGTCCTTTTCATTTTTGGTTTGCTCTACTCTTACTTATTTTATTTACTGAAGCCAGTTAGTAGTTAGTTTGTTTGCTCAGTGAGTTTTATTTACTACAGTTAGTGAGTAATCAGTTTGTTCCTTCGGATAGCCTTACTTATTCTATAGTTAATTTATCTTTTGGTTATCATTCATAGTTTGTAGTTTACTTTTATTAGTAAGTTTAATAGTTTACTCAGTAATTTTTATTTTATATTAATAACCTAGAATTTACTCTATAGTTTATTTATCGCATTTATGCCTCTGGCTCTTATATTAGTTCTTCTTGCTTTTATATCAGTCTGTTTACTTGTAGTCTGGATAGTCTTAATAATTAAAAAATTTAATTCATTAACCTATAGCCCCTATTGTACATTTAGTGATTAGCTTTTTGTTAATTTTTGTTCCAGTTTATAATTAGCCTAGCTTGTGTTCTGTTTGTGTTTTTTTTTTAACTCTCTGTTAGTTTATATTTTAGTTTGTAATTTTTGTAGTTTGGTACCTTGTTTGCACTTTAGCTCACCTTAGACTTCCATTAGCCTTTGTAGCCTATGTCTTAGATTAGATTTATATCTTTTTCATTCGGTGTGCCTATCTGTTAATCTTTTATCTTTGCCTTCTGTAGTCTGTCTATCATCTACTTAGGTATTATCTGTAGGTTTGACCTTATATACTCCTCAATTATAATCATTTTGCTTTTACTCCTGGGTTCTAGGCTGTTAGTTATACGGTGCTTGTAGATAGTATCGTATTCTTTATAGTTTGTCTACCCATTTGTTGCTTCTACGTATATGCATGTAGTCTACCTATTTGCTGCTTCTACATGTACGCACTAGCTTTTACTACTATGTCACACTGCTGTGACTACATATCTCTGTGGCTCCGATTCACTCACACACACACACTGCTGCTTCCATGTGTACGCACGTTGGCTTGGGTCAATTTGGTATCAGAGCCATTTTTTATACCAGAGAGGAGATCTGACGATTTTTTTAGCTGCATAGAGAGAAGACCAGATAGCGAGTGTGGTAAATCCTGCTTTAGCTGAGGAAGGTATTTAGGATGGTAAGTCACAAATAGTTTGTTGGTGTAATCTCTAGAGCTAGTATCCTTAGATCTCTTGCCAACCTCCAGAAATCTGAAATAGGTAAAAACTTTAAATGATTCTGATCTGATAGTTATCCGTATTATAAATTATCCTATTGTTAAAATATCACTTTTAATTCAAAAATATCGAGACAAGGCAAAATAAACAGAAAAACTATAACCATTAAGGAGCTAAAAGATAGGTTAGATGATTATAGTATAGAATTTAAAATAAAAACTTCATTTGATTCTCTAGGTAATATAAAAATAGATATAAAATGAATAGCTAGATTAGTAGTTAAAGATATATTTGATACATATTTAGATGATAAATATTTAAGAATAGCTGATTTTTAGATAGACAGAAAACTACTTAGTGCAGACTTTAATTCTTTTAAAAATCAAAAGAAAAAAAAATGATTTTATAGAATCTATAATAAGAAAAAATAAAATTTTATAAGTGAAGTATGGCCTGCCCAAATGAGGATTGAAGAGAGAAATATTTCTTTCATTGACTGGTTTATAAAGTATTATCCTAGAGGACTTAAAAATATAAATCTTAAATATCAAGAATTTGGAATTAAGGTTCTTTTTCAAAAATAGGTGATATCTCCATTTAGGAAAGATAAGGTACATATTCAGCCAATGAGATGCCAAAAGCCTACTAAAAGATTTACTGCAAACTTAAAAGCTTCTCCAAAGTCTTGTAAGCCAATGACTGCTCCAAAGAAATTAAGCACTAGTCTGCTGAAAGAAACAACTAAGGATCATAAAGAGACTCATCCTGATAAGATCTCCGAGTATTTAGGCCAAGATAAGGAATGACAAGATTACATGAATCATTTTTTCAACACTGAAGAAACACAAATTGATAGCTTTCTAGAAATTGAAAAGAAATCTGAATTTGATTGGGATTATTTTGATAATTCATTAGTGAGGATTGATGACTTTTCTATAAAGATAGATACTATACCCAATTTGATTGATGATTTTTCCATAAAAACTGCTGAACCCAATCTCTTAGAAATTGAAACTAAAAATGATTTATCTGAAAAGTCAAATAAGATCATTGAGATTGTCTATGATCCTGATACTGAAGCTAACCTGAACTCTGTATATTTATCTGATGAGTCAAGTCTAGGCATCAGTAAATTAAAGGTACCAATTGAAAAAAAATCATTGAGGAGATCACTGAGAAAGAATATTCGGATCTGACTAAGGAACCTTCAACACCTGACCCATTAGAAGTATAATTAGAAAAGAAGTTTCTGAATGATTTAAATGAAATCATTTTGAACCAAGCTGATAAAACTCCTTATGATGAAACACTTGAAGAAAATGCTTCTATATTGGATTTGCATGCTTCTACATGTGATATGTTCGATTTAAAGATCAAGCCAGACTCTCTACCTGATTTCAAATCTTTGAATCAGTCTATCCTAAATCAATTACTCTCTTCCAATAGATCTATTTTAATCCCTATTTCTAAAGAAATTTATGAAATTTCATATTTTCCTAAGGATATAGGAACTAGTAGTTCCTTAAGAATTAGTACTCCTATAGGAATTAATAATCTTTTAGTCTCAAAAAATATCAAAGATAAACCAATAATCCCTAGGATAATAAATCATTCTCCAAGATCAGAGTTAGTGGATTCACAATTGATAGAGGCCTCAATAGCTTATCTACTATTTGCCCTCTGAGAAAAACTCTTAATTAGAACTCTGATGGGCTTATAGATTATCATTATTGTCCACTGACAAAATTACACTTGAAAGTATGTAAGGTTCAAATTTATTTACAAATTTCAGTCATTGAAACAATGATAAATCACTTATTGGAAGATTGGTGGAAAATCTTCTCTACTAACTTATATGTTATCCCAAAGAAGTCTAAAGGCCACAATCCTTTAGATTATCCTTTTAATTTTATAAATAGTATTCATAAAGGTATTAATAATGAATTAAGTAGTCTTAGGAGTAGTAATTTAGTTGAGTTTAGATGGTATAGAGATATTTACTTCGCTTTATCTTTCGAACTATCTCCTTTAGGTTTAAAAGTTAATTTAAGAAATATATGTACTATTAAGATAGATAGAGTAATTCTTTTTAGTAGACTTGAATTGAACAGAGATCAATTTATAAAGTTATACAAAAGAACAAAGAGAAATGATCCCTATGACTTAAAAGATTTTAGCTATGAATTTGGATCTTGAGTAAATAGATTGCATGAAAAGAAATATATAAAATCCAAAAAAAAGTTTGATAAGCAAATTTGAAAGGCTCCTAAAAAGCTAAGAGCTCGAAAGAAACTAAATAAAAAATGGATCTGTGATATTTTATTAAAACTAAAAGATGGATATCATTTTAAACATGAAGCTTTGATAGATTCAGGAGCTGAGGTAAATTATATTAGACAAAAATTAATATCTTTAAGATATTTTAAAAAATTTAATCAAAATCTCCAAACTACTAAAGGAAAAATTCTGAGAGTAAACCATAAGATCTTTGAAGTCCAAATATGCATAGGAGAACTTTGTATTGAAATGTCATTTTTATTAGTCAAAACTTTAAAAAAAGGAGTCATATTGGGAAACCCATTCTTAGCCTATCTTAAACCTTTTACTGTTACAAAAAAAAATCATTACACAAGGCAACCAGAGAATATTGTTTAAGAGTTGCTATAATTTAGAAAAGCTTCCAAAAAATGTACAAGAATTATTCTACAAAAACAATACAAAATCAAAACTCAAATATCAGGGAAGAATAAAAAGAAAGTTAAGATTAATTAATAATCATAAATCTTTATATAAAATACTGCATTGGATAAAATATGACACTCCGATTCCAAGAAATATATTGAAAAGAATTTATGGAGTTAAAAGTTATTTTAAATTTGATATAACTTTAGATGTTGATCAGATATAAATTCTTCTTCCTTTTGATCATTTTATTATTCTATATATCCATGATAAGCAACAATGTAAGTACCTGCAAATATTCTTTAGGACAATAATAAGAAATGGACTTGTACTATCAGAAAAGGCAATAGAACCTCTTCAAATTAAAATCCAACTAGATTATAACATCATACTCCCATTAGATCAAGTCTTAGTACTAGTTGATAAACTCTTAAATAAGAAACACCTAAAACTTTTTTGAGAATATTTTAGTTTTGCTGCTGACTTCTATATGGTACTTACCAAAAATCATCGACCTTATTTAACATTAAGTTTAAATTTGGAAAATTCATCTGCAATGATAAAAGAATCTTAAAATCAAAATACTTAATATGATGACAAGAAGAGACTGGCAAGGAAAAGGTCTAGACTATGAATCCTCAATTCAACTAAAACACTCATACCCATATTTCTTTGATAAAAATATAAAATTTAACAAAAACTAGGATAAAGAGCAAAATTATCCATCTTGTCTTATTTCACAACTTTTTTTAGAAAAATATTTACTATTTAATGAAATATGATGATCTCATATATTCAATCAGAAGAAAGACTTTGAAAAGGCGATAAAGTCCCTAATTAATCATCTATGTTTACAAGAGAATACTTTCTTAGTTGCAACCAAATATTATGAACTGATTCTGTCATATTTTTACAGGAAAGTATATTTTGAAATTCAATCTCCAAAAGATTAATTTTTCAAAGAGAAGGATTAGGTAAGCCAATCTCAAAACTATAGAACACCCAATACTCCTACCACCTCTACCGGAGAGACATACTGTCCAAATCCCTATATGTTCAAATCAGAAGAAAAAATTTTCTCTTTGGAAGTATATTATGATTTAAACCTCAATATCTTTGACCTAATAAAAATTCTTCCAAAAAAAAACTTTCATATTCCTAGGACAGGAGAAAAAGATCAAGTTTATCATGAAAAAATTCTGACTCAAACCAAAAGCATACATGTTCATCATAACTATCAGCAGAATGATGAAATTGCTTACTCTAAACTCTTTATACTAAAAGTCTTCTTTTTGAAAGATTGGGATCCAGAGTAGAACCCCAATTCTACTAAGATCTTGCGAATAAGAAACTATGGAGATAAAGAATTCAACTATTGGGATTATCAGAAAGCTTGGGTCAATTTTTTTTATATTCAAAATCTAGAATACAGGCATTCATGGTTCATAAAATTTAAATATCGAAAAATTTTGCCCATGTGGTTTTACTATCATTGGTGGCTCAAATTTAGAATAATCCCAGACATACTTTTTGAAGATATGAAATCTGAAGTTCTCAAAAGATATCACAATATTGATGACATCAACTTGATGTGATTCTGCATTGAGATAGGTCATCCTTGGATATTAAAGTAGGAATTCAACATAAAAACTGATCAGTTTCCAATATTTTTGAGTAGAAAAATATACATCAAAAGATGGATTTTATTCGATGAAGATCCAATAATTCAAGGATTTACATTAGAAAGAGTTTCAAATGGAACTTCAATTTTTTATCCAATCCAACTACTAATGGACTCATCTAGACTGCATACAAAAACTACTGAAGAAGCCCTTGAAAGAGCTCCATCTCCTTATAAGAAATCTACGAAAAATATTTCGAAAAAAATTATGAACTACAAAATTTTTGGAGCGTCTACTTCTAGAGCATCATTCAGAAATCAAAATATAAAAGAAGAAGTGGAAGAAGTATATATAATCGAAGATGACTTCTCCACCTATCATCCAGAAATAAGAACTAGAATGTTCTTTTGAAAAAAAAAAAAGATGTTTCAAATCTGGCATCTCCTCTTCTCAACCAATTTACTCCAGAAGCTTGAGCTTTGTGAAAAAAAAAAATTTACTACCCCTTTATCAATCTTTGGGTAGAAAAATTTTCTTTGCAAGTACAATCCAGTGGCTCTTCTATTAGCTACTTTTACAATCAGATGACTACCAAGGCAACATCAACTACTATACTAAAGCTGATTTAATTCGCAAAATGGTTCAACCTCAAGAGCCGATCTACATCAGGATCCAAAAGACAACAAGAAAGCTATAGGAAGATTTCTGATATTATCACTATTCATCTATAGAAAGATTTCTGATACTGTACGCTACAAGAAATCAGACTTAAAACCAATTAAGTTCCGACTTTGGATCTGACTTCTAGAGACTTTCGGATTCTAAAATAAGTGAAGTCTGCTCGAATTCCAAAAGAATTGAAATCCGCATAGTTTTCTTCCTCATCTATAAATAATGAAGAAGACCTTCATCCAGGAGGAGGCCGAGCATGGAGAGGCAAGGCTGTGTGGGGTTCGATTCTGATGACAGGGTCCCTCTTTCTTTTCTCCATTTTCTCTTCTCCTCTTCTCTTCTAATCCTTCATCTTCTTCCTCTCAAAAATCCATTAAGTTTCTTCATCCTTTCATTTTCTTCACAAAGCTCTCATCTTTTCCATCTATCTATCATCTATTTAGGTATTATCTATAGACCTGATCTTTACTCCTCAATCATAATCATTTTGCTGTCATACTCCCAGGTTCCAGGCTCTTAGTTATACGATGCTTGAGGGTAGTATCGTGTTCCTTATAGTTTGTCTATCCATCTACTGCTTCTATGTGTATGCATGTAGCCTACCCATTTGCTGCTTCTACATGTATGCACATAGCTTTACTACTATGTCACACTACTGTGACAATATACCTCTGTGGCTTCGACCCACTTACACACATACACTGCTGCTTCCATGCGTATGTGCATTGGTCCGGATCAATTTAGTATCAGAGCCATTTTTCATCTTGGAGAGAGGATCTGATGATTTTCTTAGCCGTATAGAGAGCGGACCGGACAGTGAGAGTGGTAAATCCCCCTTTAGCCGAGTAAGGTATTTAGGGTGGTAAATCATAAATAGACTGTTGGTGTAATCTCTAAGGCTAGTATCCTTAGATCTCTTGCCAAATCACAAAATCTAAAATGGGTAAAAACTTTAAAAGATTCTGATCTGATGGTTATCCACATTATAAATAATCCTATTATTAAAAAATCTCTTTTAACTCATAAATGTCTAGACAAGGCAAAATGAATAGAAAAATTGTAACCATTAAGGAGTTAGAAGATAGGTTAGATGATTATAGTATAGAAGTTAAAATAAGAACTTCATTTGATTCTCTAGGTAATATAAAAATAGATGTAAAATGCATAGCTAGATTAGTAGTTAAAGATATATTTGATACATATTTAGATGATAAGTATTTAAGAATAGCTGATTTTCAGATAGATAGAAAACTACTTTGTGCAGACTTTAATTCTAGAAAAAATCAAAAAAATATATAATTTTATAGGATATATAATAATAAAAAATGAGATTTCATAAGAGAAGTATGGTCTGTCCAAATGAAGACTGAAGAGAGAATATTGCTTTCTTTGACTGGTTTATAAAGTACTATCCTAGAGGTCTTGAAAATATAAATCCTAAATATCAAGAGTTTGGAATTAAGGTTCTTTCTCAAAAATGGGTGATATCTCCATCTCAAAAAAAAAATACAAGATGCAAAAAACCTACTAGAATTCTTACTAAAAATTTAAAGGTTACTTCAAAACCTAGTAAATTAATCACTGCTGTAAAAGAAATAAATACCAAACTGCTAAAAACAAGTAATAGTCCATAGAAAATTATAACTGAGAATCATAAAAAAATTCTTTATGATAAAATTTCTAAGGATTTAGAACAAGACTATAGGGATTATTCCTTTAAAGAGACATAGATTGATAGCCTTTTAGGGGATGAGAGAGAATCTAAATTTGATATGGATCATTATGACAATTCATTAGTAAAAATTGGTGACTTTTCTATAAAGATTGATACGATGCCCAATCCCCTTGAGACTAAAACTAAAATTGATCCATTTGAAGAATCTGATGAAACTCTGATTAAAGAAAATCTTTCTAAGGAGATTACAAAGGATGATCATAATCTTGAAATTGACCCTGAATTAATTATTGAAAATAATTTAGGTCTTATATCTTTAACTGAATTCTCTATGTCAAGCCCAAGCATCCATCATTCAAAAGTACCGATTAAAAATAAAATTATTAAGGAGATCACTAAGGAAGAATATTTGGATCTAACTAAGATATCTTCAATATCCGATCTCCTAAAAGAACAGTCAAAAAAGGAAAAGATTTTTGAAATTAGTCTTGATAGTTTACAAATCAAAATTCCTCGATCAAGTTTTAGAGTGACTTTGAGAAATCAATATGAGCAACAAAAGAGTTTAGACAGAAAAGAATCAAGTTACTAATATGAATCTAGAAGGAATTATGATAAAAGAGCTAGAAAAATACTTAAAGAAGGAAAAGAAAAGGATTCTATCAAATTATATTCTATAATTGAAAATGATATGATCCTGGTTCTAGTTGGAGATGAACAATTTATAACTGATATGATCAAATTTTCTATGAAAGAAAAGAGATTAAATTTTCTCTTAAACAAGAAGATAAAGTAGCTAAAATGGATAAAATTTTCAATAAAAAATCTCATCTTGAAGATCTATTAAGAGAGAAAATTTTGATGAAAAAGAAAATAGCCATACTTAAAGAAAAACTAAATTTCTTTGAAGAAACTTTTGGCATAAAGATAAATGAACCTCAAAATATTTTAGATATCAATTCAAGAGACTCAATAGAATCAATTGAAAGATATATAAAACAAAAATAGTTCTGTAAGATTTTGTTCAAAATTAAAGAAGGATTTCAATTTAAACAAATGGCTTTACTTGATTCAGGAGCAGATGTAAACTATATCAAAGAAGGACTTGTTCCCTCTAAATATTTTGAAAAATCAACTCATAGAGTCCAAACAGCTAATGGAGGAGAACTTAAAGTAGAATATAAGATTTCTGAAGTTCATATTTGCATTGGTAAAACATGCATTCAAACTCCATTTTTACTTGTAAAAAATCTTACACAAGGTATAATACTATGAAATCCTTTTTTAACCCTTATACAATCCTTTACTATTACCAAAAAAAGAATTATTTTATCTATAAAGGGTGAAAGAGTTAGACTTCGATTCTGCTTGAAACCAGTAGAGATTTTTCTTAACCAACTAGAAAAGGTCATTAAAGGTAAAGAAAAATTTTAAGATGAAATATCTTATGAAATAAAAAATATGAGGATTGAAAGAACCCTATCTTGAAAAAAAATTCAAAAAAAAGTTTTAGCATTAGAAAATCAATTTAAAGAAAATATTTGTTTTGAACTACCCTCAACTTTTTGGTATAGAAAGAAACATCAGGTTAGCCTACCTTATACTCCTAATTTTCATGAAGATAAAATCCCTACAAAAGCTAGACCTATTCAAATGAATAAAAGGCTTCTAAAAATTTGCAAGGAAGAAACTAAAACCCTATTAGAGAAAGGCTTAATCAGGAAAAGCTCTTCACCATGGAGTTGTAGAGCCTTTTATATTGAAAATATAGTAGAGAAAGAAAGTGGGGTACCTAGATTAGTAATTAACTATAAACCCTTAAATAAAGTCTTACAGTGGATAAGATCTCCTATACCTAATAAGCAAGACTTAATCAAAAGGATTCAAAGATCTAGGATATACTCTAAAGTTGATATGAAATCGAGATTTTGGCAGATACAAATTAAAAAAGAAGATAGATATAAAATTGCTTTTACCACACCCTTTGACCACTATGAATGGAATGTAATACCTTTTGGTCTAAAAAATGCTCCCTCTGAATTCCAAAAAATCATGAATGAAATCTTTCTTCCTTATACTAATTTTATAATTGTATACATAGATGATGTGCTTGTATTCTCAGAAAATATAGATCAACGTTGCAAACACTTGAACATCTTTTATAAAGTAATAATTCAAAATGAACTAGTAATTTCAGCAAGAAAAATAAAATTCTTCCAAATCAAAATTCAATTCTTAGGTTTCAAAATAACATTTGATCAAATCTCTCCTATAAATAGAGTTATTCAATTTGCTAATAAATTTCTAGATGAAATTAAAGATAAAAGGCAATTACAAAGATTTTTAGGATGTCTGAATTATGTTGCTGATTTTTATGAATCTCTTGCTAAAGACAAAAAAAATTTTAACTGATAGACTCAGAAAAAATCCACCAGCTTGGAATGAGCACCATACAATGACGGTAAGAAAGATTGAAAAAAAGGTAAGACGTCTTTCCTATTTAAATATTGCTAATCAAGATGCTCCCAAAATTATAGAAACTGATGCATCTGACATGGGATATGGAGGTATATTGAAACAAAAAATAGATGATAAAAAAAATTTGATAAGATTTACTTCTAGTACATGAAATGATACCCAGAAAAATTACTTTACTATAAAAAAGGAAATCCTTGCAATTGTAAAGGTAATATCAAAATTCCAAGGAGACTTATTAAATCAATAATTTCTTCTACGAATAGACTATAAAACAGCTAAAGATATTCTACAAAAGGATGTTGAAAATTTAGTATCTAAACAAATATTTGCAAGATGGCAAGCTATTCTTTCTGTGTTTGATTTCAACATTGAATATATTAAAGGACAAACAAACTCTCTTCCTGACTTCTTATCTCATGAATTTTTGTAGGAAGAAGAATTTAGAAAAAAATAATCAAATTAGAAGGATTGCTCTCAAGAAAAAAAATTCCTTATTTTACAACCCAGGGTTATCACCAGAATCATATAATCTAATGAATCAGGTATGGAAAACTCATCTCTTAAACCAAAAGGACTTTCAAAAAACCTTAACAGTCCTTGCTGATCATATGATAAAAAAGGAATTATCTTTGAGGATGATAAGAGAGCAGATAAAACTAGTAGGTGAACAGTCAAGACAAATGACTCCTGAATTGATTACTCTCTATCAAATCTATGACCTAGTTGAAACACCAACAATGTTTAAGCTAAAGAGACTTGATTGTTGGAAAAAAGCTCAAGAGGCCCTAAATTCTGAATTACTTGATGATATTCTTCATAGAGCAACTCAGTCTAATGAATTAAAAAGGTTAATTGAAGGATTGCATATGTTTCTTATAAATGGATGGGATTATCTTAAACTGTACCTATCATTGTTTAATACCTTTGCCAAAAAAGAAGAAGTTCGAGCTCCATATAAGGGATTGGTTCAAATAATATCTGTAGATCTCTTTTCAAGTCTACACATGTTTCTAGTAGTAGTTAGTGAAGTCATCTATGAGGCAGAAAAATGATTTCAAGATATATTGAAGGTTGAAATTTTTAGTGGGATTGAAAATAAAGAAATTGGAACTGTAGTACTCCCTTTTTAGATCTATAAAGTAAGCCGCCGCTACAAGGAAGAAGAAGACTATATTGTAATAACCGACAAAGAAAAGGAGGAACTCCCAAAAAATTTTGACCTTGTAGAATATCAAATAAAAAATTATTTACAAGTCTATTGGGAGGCTCACAAAAAAAAGACTCAACAATAATGGTCAGACGGAAGGATCTGGGTAACCACATTAATCTGCATAAAAATAGAAGAAGTAGTAGAAGAAGATTGGGGTAGAACATGGGAACCTTTGCTGAATATAGAAAATTATCCTAAAAAAGTTCAAGATAAATTCTGGCGTTAAGAAGATATTCTGAAAAATCTAGGCCAAGACTTTCAATCTGAAGATCAGACAATCTTTAAAGATTTAGCATCTCCTAACTTTGAAAAATCTGGCATCTCTTGAAGTTTTGGCATCGCCTCTTCTCAATCAATTTACTCCAGAAGGTTGAGCTTTGTAAAAAAAAAATATATATTTTCTTACTAACCCTTCTATCAAAATTTTGGTAGAAAAAGTTTTCTGCAGGTATAATTTAGTGTTTCTTCTAGCTACTTCTACAATCAAGATGACTACCACTATTCTCTAAAGGCAATATTAACTACTATTGAAGCTAGTTTAATTCTTAGAGATAGTTCATCCTCAAAAGTCAGTCTACACTAGGACCCAAAGATGACAAAGAAGCTACAGGAAGATTCCTGACATTGTCACTATTCATCTATAGGAAGATTTTTGACACTATATAAAGATGATAAGATGCTACAGGAATTCGGACTTAAAATCAATTAAGTTCTGACTTTGGATCCGACTTCTAGAGGCTTCCGGACTTCAAACAAAGTGAAGTCCGTTCGGACTACAAAATAATTAAAGTCCACATAGTTCACTTCCTCACCTATAAATAAAGGAGAAGACATCCGCTCAGAAGGAGGCTGAGCGCAGGGAGGCAAGGCCGACAGGGGTTCGGTTCTAATGATAGGGTCCTTCTTCATTCTCCCTTCTTTTCTTTTCTTCTAATCCTCTTATCTTCTTTCATTCCTTCATCTTCTTCCTCTCAATCCTCCATTAAGCTTCTTCATCCTTCCGTTTTCTCTACAAAGTTCTCATCTTCTCCACGTAAACCTTCTTAAGCTCACTGATTTGTTTCTTCCATCCCGACAAACCCATGTGAAGTCATCTCCATTTCATCCACTTTCATTTGTTTACTCTTCCCTTTATCCACGTAACACCACTTCTTCCATCCATCCCATTAAAATAATCTACTCATCCCATCTCAAAGGAGACTTCCATCATATTCTTCTTTGTTTATTCATCTCCTCTTGGTTTCTTCCACCACAATGTTCTTCTTCCACCCACCATCATTCCATCTTTCATTATAAAATTTTCCTTCACTATTCACTCTATTAAATATTCATCCCATCTTTCGTTCCATAGATTCCTCCAAAAAAAGTCTCAAATCTCTATCATTTGAGTCGTAACCCATGTGAGATTTTGTAAATAAGTATGCTTATGGTGTGTTTACTCATGTATTAGCATATATTAATGCTTGTGGTTTATATTTAAGTTTGCTTAAGCTTGATTAGTGTACATAAAGCTTGTACGGTGTATATTTTAATTTCTTCAGACTCTATATAAGTATGCTTTTGTAAATAAAGTCCATTTTTCTTTCATTTTACTATTATTAATTAGGTTTTAAGCTTTCTTTACATTTAAGCTTGTTACTGTTTATTACTGTTCATTACTGTAGCTGTGATATAGTTAATTACTGTAGCATATGCACAGTGCAGTACTGTAGCAGAAATACTATACAGTATTGTTGCACACTGTAGCAAGTTACTGTAGCATGATGTTAAACAATTGAAATGCTACCGAGGCTGTGAAGTAAACAACGGATCAGTCTCTTAAGGGTAAACAATCCTAAGGTTGGTAGAGATTGTAAAGTAAACAACAGATCAATTAGGATAAATAATCCAAATACCACCTCTAACATGTTATAATGTTGTACTAAAATCATAGTACAATCTATCATGCAATCACGAAGTAAACAATAGAGTGATTATATGCTATTTAATTAGTTAAAGTACTTTGAGCTTTTTATTTATTTCTTTATTCCATTGTTTAGGTAGTGTGCTTTGTTTCATTTTGTTAGTTTTGTCTTTTCTTTTATATTAAGTAGTTTTATTTTATTTGTTCTTAGTTAAACTTTGCTCTGTATATTTTACTTTGTTTACTATATTTTTCTTAGTTAGAGTTTTATTTCTTTCTGTTAGTAGTCTTTTTCATTTTTGATTTGCTCTACTCTTATTTTTTTTATTTACTGAAGCCAGTTAATAGTTAGTTTGTTTGCTCCGTGAGTTTTATTTACTGTAGTTAGTTAATAATCAGTTTGTTCCTTCGGTTAGTCTTACTCTGTAGTTAGTTTATCTTTTTGGTCATAGTTTATAGTTTGAAGTTTACTTTTATCGGTAGTCTATTTATGTTTATTTACTTTATTAGTCTACTTATAGTTTTAATCTTTCGTAACTTTTAGTTTAGTTTATTTACTTTATGTTGGATAATTCTAGTTATGACCATTTTAATTTTTTGAAGTATAGTCTATAGCTTTTTCAGCCTGTGTTCTTAATTAGCTTTTGTTTTTTAGTTTTAGTTTGTTTATGTCCCAGTTTATAATTTCTTATATTAGCTTAGCCTGTGCTGTTCATCATAGCTTTCCATTAATTTGTGCCAGTATGTTATACCCTGAGCTTTAGTTTAGATTTGCTTCCATTAGTCTGTTAGGTTGCTTCCATTAGTCTGTTAGGTTACTTCCATTAGTTTGTCTTTAGACTTTCGATAATCTATGTGTTGTATGTCTGAATCCTATTAGTCCTTTACATTTGAGTGTAGTTAATCCTTTACCTTATTTCATGTAGGATTTACTCTAATCTGTCCTTTACCTCCATTCTGTATGTCTATCTGTTCATCCTCTACTTTTGTTTCCTATGTCTAAGTAGGTACTATCTATAGGCTTGATCTCTTATACTCCTCAATCATAGTTCATTTTGCTGTCACAACTCTTGGGTTTCGAGCTGTTAGTTATACAGTGCTTGCAGGCAGTATCATATTCTTTATAATTCATCTATCCATCTACTACTTCTACGTGTACGAATGTAGCCTACCCATTTGCTGCTTTTATGTGTACGCACGTAGCTTTTATTGCTGTGTCACACTACTGTAATCATATACCTCTATGGCTTCAACCCACTCACACACACATACACCGCTGTTTCCATGTGTACGCACGTTGGTCTGAGTCAATTTAGTATCAGAGCCATTTTTTATGCTGGAGAGAAAATCTGATGATTTTCTTTGCCATATAGTTAGCGGACTGGACAATGAGTGCGGTAAATCCTACTTTAGCCGAGGAAGGTATTTAGGATGGTAAGTCATAAATAGTCTGTTGGTGTCATCTCTATAGCTGGTATCCTTAGATCTTTAGCCGAACTTCTGAATACTGATTCTGTTCTGTGTCTTACTATATTTGAAATGAATAAAATATCTATCTGCTTTAGAACTGATCTTGATCTATATTTCTAACTAGCAAAATGATTAAAACTCTAGTAACTCCTCAATAATTAGTTATTTTATAGTGTAGTTATATATTTTATGAGTTATTTAATAAGTCTAGCTATATATTAACAATAGTTAATTAGTAAGAGTTAGACAATAGTTAATTAATAGTTTAGATATCTATAAGAATTAATTAGTACTATAGATGTATATTTTATAAAACTTAGTTTAAAATAGAAATTAGAGTTAACACTTTTTATGATTCTTTAGGTAGACTAGTTAAGTTAGAGATATATATTTAGTATACCTTAGATAATAGTTAGCTGATTCTCTCTATATATTAAAATAGATGAAGATATCGAAGCCTATGATGTTGAGGACTAGGATCAAAATGATATTCAAGATGATATAAAATCCATCTATTTTGAAAAAATAGAAAAAGAAGAATTCTATCTAGAAGAAACTAATGTAGAAATATTCTCCTCGAAAGTAATTGAAGAATCTGATGGAGAAAATGAAGATCGGTCCTTTGATTATTATCCTCAGGATCTTGAAAGAACAGAACTTAGATTTAAAGATCTTAGGATAAAGAAACTCTTCATGCCAAGAAAAATCTCGCCTTCTAAGATAAGAAAAACCTCATCGAGTAAAACCTTGCCTACTAGGCTTCAAGAACCTACCTATTGTCTAACTATATCTTCAAACCAATCTTCTATTACTTGGAGAGAAATAGAAAATAGTACTAAAGATTATAGTGTAGAACTTACTATAGATATTTCATATGATTTAAAAGAAAAAATAAAAATAAAAATAAAAAAATTAGCTAGATTAGTTTTAAATACTCCATATGGCTTTTATACTGACTCTAAAATTATAGAAGTTGCTGAATTCTCTATAAATAAAGAACTACTAAGAAAAGACTTCGATTCTCATAAAAGCAAAGATAAAAAAGAGTGGTTCTTGGATACCTATAGTAAAAGGGAATGAAAGTTTATAAGAGAAATATGATTTAGCCAGATAAGGGCTGAAGAGAGACATATTTTCTTCTTTGATCGGTTCGATAAATACTACATTCAAGGCTTTGAGGAAGCTAGTCATGAAATTCAAAAGACTGAGATTAATAGGATGGTTGAATCATGGAAAAATTATAGAAGCTTTAAAGATGAACTTATTTCTAAGACAACTCAGGATCAAAAAGAAGAGAATAGAGGTCCAATTGAGGTTTCTACCAATAATCCTCATCAAATATCTCAAGTAGAAACTTTCCTGAAAAAATCTCTGAACATTTAGACCAAGTTGAAAAACCAAAGGACTATAAGAATCATTCTCGCAACCTTAAAGAAACTCAGACTGATAGCCTTTTAAAGGAATTTGAAGTTGATCAGGATAATGCTAATAATTCATTAATAAAGATTGGTGATTTCTCCATAAAGATCGATAATATACCCAATCAAATTGGTGACTCTTCTATTGAAACTATACCCAATATCATAGAAGTTGAAACTAAAAATGATTCATCTGAAGAATCTGATAAAATCTTGATTAAAAAAATCATTCTAATGAAATCATTCATCCCGATACTAATTCTAAAGCCAATCTGAATTCTATATCTTTATTAGAATCCTTTGAGTCGAGTCTAGGCATTAGTCAATTGAAGGTACCAATCGAAAATTATACTGAAATTACTGAGGAAGATTATATGGATCTAACTAAGGTACCTCCAATATTTGATCTCTATGAAGAACAATCTGATAAAGAATTCTCCGAAGAATTAGATAAAATTATACTGAATCAATTTGATAGAATTTCTTCTTATGAAAATATTGAAGAAATTACTTCTACACCTGATTTATGGCCAAACTTTTCATCTGAAGCTTTGAACTAGCCTATCTTAAACTCATCCTCCTCATCTAGTAGGTCTAATTTAATTCCTTTATTTGAAGAAATTCATGAAACCTCATGTTTCTCTAAGGATAAAAAAATTAATAATTCTTTAGAAACTAATATTTTCTTAGTCTTAGGAACTAGTAGTCCCTTAGAAATTAATAATTCTTTAAGATCTAGTAATCTCTTAGTCTCAGAAGACACTGAGGACAAGAGAATAGTTAGTAAATTGTTTATCTCAGAAAGTGCCAAAGATAAACCAATCTCTAACTATAAACGTGTAGTTCAGATCTCTAGGATAATAAATTATTATCCTAGAACAATCTTTGTGGATTCATAGTTGATAGAAATCTCTGACAACTTATCAACTATCCACTCCAAAAGAAAAACTCTTGGTTGGAACCCTGATAGACTTATAGAATTTCAAATGGTTAATAGTTGTCATCAACTGACAATGATACATTTGAAAGTTAGTAAGATCTATGAATATTCATAAATTCTAATTGCTAAGACAATGATAAATTACTTGTTGAAGTAATTGAAAGGTTGGTGAAAAAATCCTTTCACTAACTCAAAAATTGTGAATATTGTTCAGAAGAACTCTAAAGGTAACGATCTCTTAGATTATCCTCTGAATACTATAGATAAGTTATATATAGATATTAATAATAAATTAAATAATCATAGGAGTAGTTGTTTAGACAAGTTTAGATGGTATAGAGATACTTATCCTGCTATATTAAGATTTTATTTAGGTTTAAAAAGTTTTTTCTTGAAACTATCATCCCTAGGTTTAGAAATTAATAGAACTAGATTAGAATATATAGGTAATATTAGTAATTTAGATAAAGTAATTTTTTTTTGATGAATCAAAATTGAATAGTAGCTCAAAAGTTAGAGATCAAATTAGAAATATACCTAGTAAAGAAAAGATAAATGATCTTCATATCTCAGCAAATTTATGTTATCAATTTAGATTTCAAATAAATAAAATATATATAAAAAAATATATAAAATTTAAAAGAAAGTTGGATAAGAGAGCTCGAAAGATCCTTAAAAAGAAGAAAGCAAAATCTTTCGAGGTTATAAACAAGTATTACTAGATTACTAACAAAAATATATATATAGAAAAATATCTAACTCTTAGTAATAGTAATAGATTTTTGTTGATAGCTGATTTAATCGATTCTCTAAAACTAGAAGATCTATAAAATTAGATTGAGAGATTTTATCTATAACCTTAAAATTTTAAAATTTTCTTAGAACAAGATAAAGTCTCTACCTAAGTCATAAAACTTAGGTCCTTATTTGAAAATAACTATTCTTATAAAGTAAACTTGAATTGATAAGAAAAGCTTAAGAAAGATCTTATAAGACCAATAGAAAATATGTAAAACATAACTGGTTTTATAAAATCTTATACATTCTAAAATTGGAACTAAGTTCTTTAAATATGAAAATAAAATTTTATTTGTTCAGAATTAGAAGAATGCTTGGAACTATTATCATAAATACTTGCATTTTGTCATCTTATAAACTCTTCTAAATCACAGAAATAGAGATGCCGTCAAGACAAGGAATTTTCCTAGAGTTAGCTCTTAATTTTTTTGATATACTCACATCTTTATTTTTTCAGGGACTCAAAGAAGAAGAAAAAGAGAAAAGCCCTTTTATATGATGAATTAAATAAATATTTAAAATCTTTAGAATCCTTTCATTCTGATCTTCCTCAAAAAATATGCTCTATAATTTATAAAGTATGGGATGCTCATCTATTTTGATCGAAAAAGAAGTTTCTCCAGTATATGACCAGTCTAAGCAACCACTTAGCAAAAAAGGAACGTTCTTTGAAAGCTATCAAAGAACATATTTACAAAATTGAAAAACAGATAACACAACCTACTTCTGAACTCATCTCTCTCTATAATCTCTGTGAAATATCAGAGATGCCAATAATGATTAAGTTCAAAAGACTTGATTATTGAAAAAAGACACAAGAGGTTTTAAATTCTGAACTCCAAGAAGATATTTATAAAAAAGCTACTCAGCCTGATGAATCAAAGAAGCTCCTTAAAGATGTACAGTTATTTCTAGACAATTGGACCTATCCCAAGCTCTTTCTACCATTGATCAATATACTTATTAGATCAAAAGAGATCAGAGTTTTATATAAAGGGCTTGTGAAGCTTATCTCAATAGATTATGCCATGCCATATGATATGTTTCCTTCAATTGTTGCCACTATACTAAGAGATGTTAGAAAAAATAGAGAATATCTTGAAATAAAAATATATAATGGTATAGAAGAAAAGAAGATAGGAAGCATTGAGTATCCTTTTCAAATCTACAATATAACTGCTCTTGAGGATGTGGATAATCAAGTAGGATTTCGGCCAAGAATAACAAAAGGAAAAGAAAAATCTACCAAAGACTTTGATCCATCTGCCAAAGATTTTGATATCAAGATTTACGAAGTTATATCATATTTAGAAGTCTATTGGGTAGTGAGAAAACTACAACAACAAAAATACTGGACTGATGGATGAATCTGGGTAATACTAACCTTCCAACAAGAATATCAATTCAAGAAGATCCTTAAGATCTTCTATGCAAAGAAAATTTGTATCCAGAATGGTGTACTCTTTTCAACTTAAAAAATTATCCAAAACTAATTTGAAGCCATAAACTATTTAAAGAAGGTGTTTTATCATGCCTAAAAATTGAAGAAGACTTTGGAGACAACTGCAGGCAGATAGACATCCATCTATATTATGGCCCAGAAAGTCCTAAAAGTTAAGCAAGATAATTATTTAGTACTCAACCAACTCATTCTGAAAGACTGAGTTTTGTAAAAAAAAAAATTTCTACTAACCCTTCTACCAAACTCTTGGTAGAGAAATTTTCTTTGTAGGTACAACCCAATGGCTCTTCTATTAGCCATTTCTACAACCAGATAATTACCACTATTTTTTGAAGACAACCTCAAAAGCTGGTCTACACTAGGACCCAAAGATGATAAAAAAATTACAGAAAGATTTCTAATATTATCATTATTCATCTATAGGAAGATTCCTGATACTATACAGAGACGACAAGATACTACAGAAATTCAGACTTAAAATCAATTAAGTTCCAACTTTGAGTCTGACTTCTAGAGGCTTTCAGACTCCAAACAGAGTGAAGTCTGCTCGGACTCCAAAATAATTGAAGTCCACATAGTTCACTTCCTCGCCTATAAATAAAGGGGAAGACAGCCGCTCTAGGGGGAGGCCAAGCACGGAGAGGCAAGGTCGAGAGGGGTTCGATTCTGATGATAGGGTCCCTTTTTTTTTTCTCCATTCTCTCTTCTCCTCTTCTCTTCTAATCCTTCATCTTCTTCCTCTCAATCCTCCATTAAGCTTTTTCATCCTTCCATTTTCTCCACAAAGTTCTTATCTTCTCCACATAAACCTTCTTAAGCTCACTGGTTTGTTTCTTCCATCCCCACAAAACCCATGTGAAGGCATCTCCCTTTCATCCACTTTCATTTGTTTATTCTCTTTTCCCTTCTACCAAACTTTCACTTCTCCACCAAAGCCCAGCTTCTATCATCATTCCATATTAAAAAACTCATCTCATCACCATGTTTCTTAACCTCTTCTTTATAAAACTCTTTTCCACCAACATCACTTCCCTTCCTTCATTAAAAATTCATCCCATCCACTTCTTCCATAGATTCCTCCACAGAAACCTTGGTTGTCTGTCATTTGAGCCATAACCCATGTGAGTTTATGTAGAAAAGTGTGCTTATGGTGTGCTTACTCATATACTAGCATATATTAGCGCTCGTGGTTTGTATTTAAGTTTGCTTAAACTTGATTAGTGTACATAAAGCTTGTAAGGTATGTATTTCAATTTTATCAGACTTCATGTAAGTGTGTTTTTATAAATAAAACTCATTTTTCTTTTATTTTACTATTATTAATTAGGTTTTAAGCTTTCTTTACGTTTAAGCTTGCTACTATTCATTACTGTTCATAGTTACTATTCATTACTGTAGCTGTACTGTAGTTAATTACTGTAGTATATGCACTGTGCAGTACTATTACGCACTGTAGCATGTTACTGTAGTATGATGGTAAACAACCAGAATGCTATCGAGACTGTGAAGTAAACAACGGATCAATCTCCTAAGGATAAATAACTCTAAGGTTGGTAGAGATTGTGAAGTAAACAACAGATCAATCAGGGTAAACAATCCAAATACTACCTATAATATGTTATAAGGTTGTACTAAAATTATAGTACAATCTATCGTATAATTGCAAAGTAAACAACAGAGTGATTATATGCCAATAGATTAGTTAGAGTACTCTGTTTTACTTTAAGCTTTTTACTTATTCCATTGTTGCTTTTGTTTATTTCTTTGTTCCATTTTGTTAGTTTTGTCCTTTCTTTTATATTAAGTAGTTCTGTACATTTTACTTTATTTACTGTATTTTTTTTGGTTAAAGTTTCTGTTAGTAGTCTTTTTCCTTTGTGGCTTAGTAGTCTTTTTCATTTCTACTCTTACTCATTTTATTTACTGTAGTTAGTTAGCAGTTAGTTGGTTTGCTCTGTGTTTACTTAGTTTAGTTTACTTACTGCAGATAGTTAATAGTTAGTTTGTTCATCCTCTTAATCTTATTTACTGTAGTTAGTCGTAGTTTAGTTTACCTTCTAATTTTTAGTTAGTTTATCTTTTGAGCTTGTTAATTATAGCTTAGTAGTTTACTTAATAGTTTTTAGTTTTAATAGCCTAAAAGTTTACTCTATAGTTTATTCCTTGTATTTATATTTTTTGCTCTAATTTTTGTTTTTATGTTAGCTTGTTTACTTATATTCTAGATAGCTTTAGTCATTAGAAGTTTAATTTATCTTAATCGATTAAAGTTTGTAGTTTATTAATTTATATTTTCTAGTTTACTTTTAATTATTAGCCCATATCTTAGCCTATGCTCATGCTTGTCCTAGCTTCCTATTAGTTTATGTTTCAATTTATAGTTTATAATTTAAGTTTCAGTTTGTTTCTTATATTAGCCAAGCTTGTGCCTTAGGGTACCTTAGTTTGTTTGTCGCTTAGATTTTTATCTTATGTACTTAGTTTATCTTCAAATTTTTATCAGCCTATTCTAAGTGTTTATAGGTTTGCTTAAGTCTATCCTTCTTCTCCATTTTGGTATCAGTCTATCCTTCTCCATTTCATATGTCTATTTGTTAATCTTTTACCTTTACCTTCTATAATCTATCTATCATCTAGTTAGGTATTATCTGTAGATCTAACCTTTACTCCTCAATCATAATCATTTTGCTATCACACTCCTGGGTTCTGGGCTATTAGTTATACGATGCTTGAAGGCAGTATCATATTTCTTATAGTTCATCTATCCATCTATTGCTTCTATGTGTATACACGTAGCCTACTCATTTGTTGCTTCTACATGTATGCATGTAGCTTTACTGCTATGTCACACTGCTGTGATAATATACCTCTATGGCTCCGACCCACTCACACACATACTACTGCTTCCACACGTACACGCGTTGGCCCGAGTCAAATTTTTATTATTAATTAAATTCAAATCTAAATATCATATATCAGATCTAAATAAAATTAAATTTTAGATTTAATATGTACATAAATCAAGTCATAATGAACCTAGACTCTGATACCACTATTGATGAACGTAGGTGATTTTATGCATGTATTTTAATTTTTTTTTGAATAAATTATAGTGAAAGATAATTAGACTAATTAAATTAATCTAATATGTATATGATCTAATTATCAAATTAACCTACTCGATGATCTATGACATGATATGTTACATATAAAATCTAAAAAATATTGAAGATAAAATCAGCATGCATGCATGTGAGCAGTAGATCACATCTACTTCTAATCTGAGTTTAAAACTCAATACCTGAGCATGGATCAATGATCACCACTATTGAGAGACATGATAGAGAGGGTTCTCACTAGTTGCTCATAGTTGCACACATGTCCGACCTCTACAAAAAATCTATTCGAAGCTTTGATCTTATCGATCTTCTCGGGAGTACTAGCTCATGTGAAGATCTTCTTCTTGATTGATCTGGATCTTTTTTTCAAATCTTTGAAACTTTTCTAAAGGTTGAATATATACTTCTAGAGGAGATGAAGAGGTGAAAGAAAGATGGAGAGAAGAACAATTTTTTCCTTATTTTTTCTCTCTTCCCAAACCCTAAGGATCAAAATCCTAAAAAATAGATTTTGTGCACACCCCAAGAAGAAGGACTCTCCTCTCTTTTTTCATGCCATGAACCCATGCCCAACTCCTTTCAATGTGAAGTCCTCTCTCTCATATCTCTTACACATACAAGAATGAAATAAAACTCCTTTTATTTCAACATATGAGGAGGTGGGATGAAGAGTCCTAGAGATCATGGACTCTTAATATGTTGTCGCCCCTACTCAAAAAATCATACCAAAACACATCAAAAAAATATGAGACACCTCTTTCCATATTTTTTTTATAATAAATCAGTTTTCTAACTAATTTCTTAAAAAGAATATCCTCAAAATGTAATACATATAAGGAGAAAAAAATAAGTTGGCATGGAGAGGTTGATTTGGATAAGAACAGACTCTCTTGATAAGAAATATTTTGAAATCCAATTTTAAAACTTTTCTTTTATCAAAACTAAATTATATTTGGATGTGAGATAGAGAGAGAAAAACTCTTTGGTGTAAAAGAATCTCATGCAAAAACTATTTGTGCGTGGAGATAGATGGTGTGCAAAGTGGGTTGACGCAAGGGAGAAGAGTCCAATCCTATATGGACTATTTATTTCCTTATTTGAATCCAAACCAAATCACATCTGATTTAGCCTAAATAAAATAGATGAAATCTAATCTAATTAGGTTTATAAATCTTTAATCATATCTTAATCAAATTAAAAATTGATTGAACCAAAATTCTGATCAAATCGGAGATAATTCTCCCTTAGCGTTAGGTCATCTCATAACCTAATTGGGTCAAACCTAATTCAATCTAATTTAATTAAATTTTATTTAATCTTTTTTACTCAATCAAATTGAACTAATCAGTAATTTAATTATTAATTAATATTTTATTAATTCACTAATACTTGGTGAATAAATTTTTTGCAACTTTTGCATAAGGTTAATCATCAATCGAATTGATGATTAAGCCATTGAATGATTCTCACTCATTGATCAGCCACATGATCAGTCAAAAAATTTTTTTGAGTGTGACCCCATAGGTTTGAACCTAAGTCAGTAGTATAAGAATAACTTTCTAAACCAATCGATGTAACCATCTAGCAATAGTGACCCGACATCCGGATAGGTCGAATGAAAGCGAAGCAACATTTAAAAACCTATTGACGTATGGTTACTGTATAATTCATCCTTTTGACCCTAATGCTCAAAGATGACCAAGAATTTAACTATCAATCATAGATAAGTCATCCACATTGTATTTTAATCTTTTTCAAATCCATCTCATAGATTATTCGAGCTCAGATTTTGCTAAATTGAAATGCATTTATACATTAACTCCTACTAATTCGAAGGGATCAATCCCATTTTGACTCATACACCGACTTGACAAGTATTTGACTGTACCCAAAAATCTTCTGTCACTGAATTATAAACTCAGATAGTCTGACACTAAAGTACAGTTAGTTGCTTGTAAGTCACCATGGTGATCTCAGATTGGAGGGACACTTATATCCATACCCTTCGAGAGCTACCCTTAACAGTAGAGTGCTCCGCAGTTGGTCACATTCAGTGACGATGTATTCCTATATCTCACCTGCATGCCATACCAGTATCTTCACACCATTTGATTATGAGGATAACCAACATATATGACACACAATGACCTACACTTGATATCACTATCGTCCTGGTAATAGCATATCATTTAGTCGCGAATCAATTTAAGAACTATACGATAAATCCTCCTTTATCGATCAAAGTAGTCCTAAGGGATTCATCACAATATAAGAGTTCGTTGAAAGATGTAATCTTGTGATAAAAAATATCAAATAACTTTTATTATTTATCAATTTATATATATTTATAATTAGCACAATCATCAAACGATTGACTTTAGGACATATTTTTCAATATTTATACATTACCACAATCTATTAGTGTAATGTACACATCGATCAAAAATTCTAGAATAGATAATGTGGCACCTTTGGCATTGTTGGCTCAGTCATATAAATAAGAATAGGATAAATAGGTTCACTAAAGAGAAAATTTTCAATATCAATGATTGTGAATCATTGTCGATCTGTGAGTCCTATCTTTTTGGAAAGAAGACCAAGTCATCCTTTACTGGAAAGGATGAATGAGCCAATGATGTTCTAGGTCTAGTACATAGTGATGTATATGGACCTATGAACATAGGCACCAGAGGAGGGTATTACTACTTTATTACATTTGCTAATGACCTATTGAGATATGGATATATCTACCTTATGAAGCATAAGTCTGAATCATTTGAAATATTCAAATGATTCGTAATGAGGTAGAAAAATAAACTAAGAATAATATTAAAATTTTTCAATTAGATCGAGGAGGCGAATACATTTTCAATGAGTTTTTGACATATCTAAGAGAGAATAGGATTCTCTCATAATGGACCCCTCCAAGGACATCACAGTATAATGGGGTGTCAGAAAGGAAGAATCCAACTCTGTTAGACATGGTTTGGTCTATGATGGAGGGTTTGCAAATCTACCCATTTGATTTTGGGGTGATGCACTTGAGACTGTGCGTGCTATGTTCTAAATAACATTTTGAGCAAATCGATCACAAAAACTCTATATGAGATATGGACTGGATGTAGGTCGACACTCTCTTACCTTAGGATTTGGAGTTATTCAGCTTATGTAAAATATTTATAGACTGACAAGCTCAGACCTAGGTCCGATAAGAGTTATTTTGTGGGTACCCAAAAGAAACTAAAGGATATTATTTTTATCTTGCCAAAGAATAAAAATTGTTCATCAGCAATAAGGCAATCTTTTTAGAAAAGAAGTACCATAGTGAAGGAACTGATGCTTCTAAGATTGAACTTGATGAAGTTTGATAGGTAAAAGAACTGACACTGATCAGTGAAAATATAGAATCGAATTTGATTAGATCAAATGTAGAGCACATTGTTGAGACATCTTTAAGGAGATCTGATAGAGTACCGCATAAACTCTATAGATACTATAGTTTCTTAGTCTGGAATAGTTATCTTATTGAACTCGATGAGAACGATGAGGATCCGATCACCTACATGGATGCCATGCAAAGGTCCGACATTGAGAAATAGCTTGAGGTCACGAAATTCAAGATGGAATCTATGGAGATCAATAGTGTATGGACACTTGTTGATCCACTCAAAGATTTTAAATATTAGATGTATGTTTTAGAAGCCAATCTGACTGACACATTATAATAAGTCTAGGATATAATTTTATACTTAATATATTGATTTGATCAATAAAAGGATAAGGTTCATTTTCATTCAAAAGTAATGTATCCTTGAATTGTCTATGGAATTAATACTTCGATACTTATTCTCAAAGATGTTGAGAATTAGAGACATGTATAATTAATTTCTAGATATTTTCTGTCACTATATCATTATGAGGACAGTGATCGATTCGGATAGACCGATGCACAGATCATTTTTTTTAGGATAGATGAGTCTTTGATCTATATTGTAGAGACACTAAGTGACGAGTACGGATAGTTGTTAGAGAACAACTAGTACTGAGCATGACCATACGAGAGATCACTTGGATATCTAATCAATCATTAGCGATTGTCTCAATACTGTAATTGTGTGAGTGGTACTTTGGTCTACAATAGTATGCCTGCTCACAGTGAGATTGCTAGAGTTTGACTGACACATAAACATGATCTCATTGAGATCTTATAGTGGATGTTGGCGATAGTTGGTCCACTATAAGAGTAGGGTGCGTATCTAAATGAAATCTATCGATCTTGATAAAAAGAAGTAGTCCTATAAAATTTGAGAGGCTAAGTCCGAGAGTCTATGACCACAGCAGTATGATTGATGGAAAAGAGTTTCTATGAGGATCATAATTGGATTTAAACTAATTGAATCTATCATATGACTGATGATGAGGTTTGATGATTTATCCATGACCTACCATCTAGTCAGGATTTACAATAGAAGGATTGAATCACATGTTAGCTGCACCTTAATGTTCTTTTTCAATTCAACTGGATTGCTATTACATATTGCTAGATGTCACTGGTAGATTGTAAGAGCTCACTAGGGTTACTCAGGATTGATAATTCTTGATGAGTTAGAGTGAAATTATTCTGACCCATTGAAAAGAGTTGCAATGATACTATAATAGAGATCATTATATATCTCATTACTAGATAGAATTAAATCTATGGGGTGACACAATAAAAGGATTAGACCTGAAATAAGTAATTGGGCTTGTGAAGTCTCAATTGGGTTTAGAGAAACCCTATTGGGTTCAGGATAATCTTGCTAGCATATAGTTGGAACCAATTTTTTCTTTGTATTTGATAAGATTAATTCAAGTTAATTATCTGCTAATAATTTAAATTAATTAGATTCATTGTGCTCCAATTGTTGAGTGCCTAGAGTTTTGGATCATATGAATTAAGGGATCAAACTCTTAATCAATTTTCTTAATTGTTTGCATGGGGCGCCACTTGATTTGACTTGATTTGATCATGTTGGGCATGCCCAGCTAAAAGAAGACATATGGAACTGAACCAGTATGGGGCATCCTCTAGGCCCCATGTGGTATATGAAAAAATAGGTACAAAGGCTTCAATAGTTAGCGCCTAATGGATCTCCTAAAGGGGGTCAAATATCTAAGGTAATAAGAATTCCTAATGCAAGTAGAACTTGTATTAAGGGGACATTTGATTTTGAATAGGATTCAAACCTTTTGCCTATTTAAAGGGGCCATCTCTAAGGCTCTTTACTTTTGATTTTCAGCAGCCCATGCCACCCATAAGACCTCCCCATGCCCCCTTTCTCTTCTCCCTCTCTTCTCTCTTCTAGCTCCAATGCCCAAGAAGCTTGGGCGTCTTCCATTTTCCATGCCCAAAAGGAGTTTGGGCATCCCTTTTGCTTACTAATTTTTAGACCTTGATTGCTTTATAATCAAAGGAAGAAGAGCAAGAGAAGAAGAAAAAAAAAGATCAAGAAAAAGATCAAAGAGTTGATCACGATCCAGACTTCCTTCAGATTCGTAGGGTTATCATTCTTAGAGAAGAAATATTAACACCAAAGAAAGCTGTTCCAAGCTAATCTTAAGTGGACATCCATAGAGGTCGGGTACTTGTATGGCTAAGAGAGAACTTACCTTCTTTTAGATAAGATTTGATGAAAGCAATTATGAAACAGGTATGTGATTCGATCATATATTGAAATTCAGTATGTATTCAATTTCTGCATATGAAGTAGATCCTTATGTTCTATATTTTATGCATATATGATTTAGATTAAAAGATATTTTAATATTCTACTCTGCTATATTGTGTAGAAAAAAAAATTTTAAAACATACATGCATGCCCCGACATGAAATTCCAATAGTGGTATCAGAGCCACAGATTTTATATGCATGAAATTGACATACATATTTTGAAAAGAGTTTCAAAATCTATTTTTTTTGATACATGAGATGTATAGATGATTGCTTTAAATTTAAAATTTATTTAAATTTTATTCATATATTTGATATGTGAAGGCATACATAGATTTGAAATTTATTTTAGATTAATTTTTAGTTCATGTATATGTGATATATAGATGCATGCATAAATCTAAAAATTATTTTGACTTGATTTATGATTCACATATAAGATGTATGATTACATATTTAAGTTTGAAAATTAGTTTCAATATGATTCATGATTTGTATATAAGATATATGATATCATATTATGATCTGAATTTTTATTTAGATTTAAATTTTGCATACATATATAAGATATATGCTTGTATGTTAAATTTAAAAATTAGTTTTATAATTTAAAACTTATCTTTCATATAAAAAATTTAGATCTAAAATTTAGTTTTGAAATCTAAAGTTTGTGTTTGTATATGAGAGTTTTGGTCATGAAAATATCAAAACTTAGATCATGTAATTAGATTGTATTTAGGATTTTTGATTTGAACATAATGGATCTAATTAAATTAAATAATTGATTAAACTGAGTCAAGTGTTGATTAGGATTAGGTCAATTAAGTTATAAGATCGTATAATTATTGTTGATTAAATCGATTAAATCCATATGTAGAATCGATTAACCTAAGGACCTAATCTGGCTCGATGGCTTGAGACTGATTCGCTTAAGCTAACCTATTTCAACCAATTAACCTATTATTGTCTAAGGCAAGTAATTAAGAAATAGTTATTTAATTGATTTTGTTCACTGATCAGGCTAATTTATTGATGTCTAAGGAAAGCAACAGGGAGACTCCCACCAATCTCCACTTATCTAATCAATTTGAAAGATTGAGTCTTGAATAAGGTTGTTTGGTGATTTGATTTAGCCCATGCCAATTAGATCGGTCATATGATGACTGATTAGATGAGACCTAAACCTAAATCTCTCCATAAATATTAAGTCCATAGGTCTTCCACCATTGTAGAAGTGCGGGCTTGATACTGGTATTAATTGTTCTTGACTGGTTATAGTGATTTGTTGTACCAAAAATATGCAACCATTCTATTAGCAAAAAGTTACTTCAGGATAAGGATAGGGTTGGGCCTAATAACTATTAGGTGAGGGTCTCAATGATGGCTTTGCACCTACTTGTGAATGGTGGGTTGGGCTTAACTAAGAAGTATGGTCAATAACTATTAGGTGAGCCCACATGACTTAGAGATCAAGTTGCTGCAATATGCTTAGAGAAGCATCTGGATAAAAAGTTATCTATACATCGGTGTGCATGTTATCAATAACTATTAGATGAGGTACATGGCATTGGTCGGACTGCAGCACCTACTAGGAATCCAGTTGTCGCATGAGGGTCTCCATTTTCCACTCGAAGACTAGAGGAATCCAAAAAATTAGTGAGAGCTATTGTTTACTTCTTATAGTTTCTAGAGTAAATATAAATTTAAAGTATAAAAATCTAACTTGAATCTCTACTCTCGCAGTTAAATCATGTCAGCTTCAAATACTCTAGCCCACATCCTTGAATCCAATCATTTGATCAGAACCAATTATGGAAACTGACATAGAAATCTCAGGATTGTCCTAACTTTCAAAAAATTAGACTATGTACTCAACCAGAAACCC
The DNA here is from genome assembly GCF_000442705.2 of Elaeis guineensis. Classification (NCBI taxonomy): domain Eukaryota; kingdom Viridiplantae; phylum Streptophyta; class Magnoliopsida; order Arecales; family Arecaceae; genus Elaeis; species Elaeis guineensis. Next base: position 73,561,743 of record NC_025998.2, read on the forward strand.
CTAGTGTTACCAAATCATCCTACTGTTGAGCAAAGAACAGCTTATGCAAAGTGGATAGATAAAGATAGTCAGGTTAAGTACTATGTGCTGGCTCCATGTCAAACGAGTTGTAGAGCCAGCATGAGTATATGTCCACTGCCAGAGCTATGATCACTCACCTACAAGAGTTGTATGGTGAGCAGAACCATACAACATGCTTCAAAGTATCCAAGAGACTCTTCAATTTGAAGACACGCAAAGGGTAGTCAGTCTATGAGCACTGTATGACAGTGATCAAGGATATTGAAGAGCTTGGGAAGCTCGAGTTTGATATGCAAAAGGAATTATAGATGGATTTGATCTTTCAATCTCTTACAAGTTCATATAGTCAATTTATTATAATTTTTTATATGAACAAACTTGATTACACCATCTTCGAGCTGATCAATATGTTGGTCACTATTGAGAAAATCTTGAAGAGTTCAAGGGGCACTATTCTTATTATGAAGCAGATTTCTTCATCCAAGAAAAAGTCTGATTGGAAGAAAAAGAGTAAATCCACAAAAAATTAGAAGAAAGATTGCAAGCCAAAGAAGGATGTTCCGAACAAGGTTGAAGCAAAGGAAAAGTATTTTCACTATGATGCTGAAGGCCATTGGAGAAGGAACTATCCATTCTGCTGGGACAGCTTGAAGATCAAAAAGGGTGACAAACTTTTAGAAGGTATGTTCATAATTGAATCTAACCTTATGATTTCTTCTACTTCTAATTGGATATTAGACTCTGGTTTGAGTGCTCATATAAGTACTTCAATGGAGGGTCCAATAGAAAGTAGAAGGTTAAGAGAAGGTGACATGATCCTTCGGATCAGCAATAGAGTAAAAATTACTAAAGAAATCGTTGGCACTTATCCTCTTTGATTATCGTCAGAATTTAAATTAAATTTTAAAGGCTACTATTTTGTTTCTATAGCTAGTCAGAATTTAATTTTCATATCTGTGCTAGCACAGGATGGTTTTAATTTTAATTTTAATAAAATTTTTTATTTTATTTATTTATGTAATAAATTGATTGCATATGATCTTTTAATTGATAGTCTTTATCACTTATATGTTGATGTGAATGTGAATTTAAACAAGCAAATAGTGAGTACCGTAGGTCGAAAGAGACCCAAAGATGGAATTAACCAAAAATACTTATGGCATCATAGACTAGGCCATATTGGAGAGGACTAGGTAAACAAACTGGAAAGAGATGGGATCCTTGACTCTTTTGATTCAGAGTCATACCCAGCTTGTGAATCTTATCTTCGAGAAAAAATGGCCAAGTTACCCTTTATGGGATATGGAGAAAGGGCCACTGAGTTACTTGCTTTGGTACACACCGACATGTGTGGGCCATTTGATGTGCAAACCAGGGATAGTTATATCTACTTCATCATTTTTATCGATAATTTATTATAGTACAGATATATATATCTGATAAAACATAATTCTAAAGCCTTTAAAAAATTCAAAAAAAATTGAAAATAAAATAAAAAAATAAACAAACAAATCCATTAAGGTTCTTCAATCCGATCGAGGAGGTGAATACCTTAGTCAAAAATTTTTGAGATTTTTTAAGAATAATGGCATAGTCTCTTAATAGACTCCTCCTAAAATATCTTGGCTCAATGAGATACCTGAAAGGAGAAATAGGATCCTATTAGATATGGTCAGATCCATGAAGAGCTTCATTGATTTATCCTTATATCTTTGGGGACCTATTAACTGCAATTTATTTATTGAATAGGATTTCATCAAAATCTGTTCCTACCACACCATATGAGATATGGCATCGTAAGAAGCTGAGTCTAAGTTATCTTAAGATTTAGGGATATATAGCCTATGTCAAGAGACAGATGGCTGATAAATTAGAGGATAGATCTGTAATAGCTCATTTTATAGAGTATTCTAAAGAATCAATGAGATACTACTTCTACTTTTCATAAAATCATAATATGATTATGAGTTGGAATGTCATATTTCTAAAAAAATAGTTTATCCAAGATGGTGGTAGTGGGAGGTTAGTTGAGCTTGAAGAAAAGGTCTCTAAAGAGCAAAAGAGCTATAGATCCTCAGGAACCCATTATTCATTTGCCAGTAGTTGATATTTCTCCACCACCTCATAGATCTAGCAGAGTATCTTGACCTCCTAAAAGGTACATGAGTATGCTTATGGAAGAAGTAAAGAAATTATTCTTTATGGGAGGTAAGGGTCATGGTGATGATTCTAATATCTTTGATGAGACAATATCTGACATCTATTTTGAGAAATGGTTAGATGCAATGAAGTCATAAATTAACTTAATGCACTCGAACCAAGTATGGACCTTAGTGGATCTACCTGAGGATATAGTATTCATTGGGTGTAAATAGATTAACAAAAAAAAAATAGATGCCGATGGTAAGGTAGAGACCTATAAAGCTAGGCTCATGGCAAAAAATTATAGTCAGTGCAAAGGTATTGACTATCAGAAAACCTTCTCATCCATATCCATGCTAAAATTCATCCATACTTTGCTTATTGTTGTAGCTTATTATGATTATAAAATTTAATAGATGGATGTGAAAACTATTTTTTTGAATGGATATCTTGAGGAAGATATCTATATGGAGCAGCTTTTGGGTTTCACATCTGGTGATGGTGATTACCGAGTCTGCAAGCTGCAAAGGTCTATATACGGATTAAAACAAGCTTCTCAAAGTTGCAATCTTTATTTTGATGATGCAATCAAATCATTTGATTTTGTCAAGAATGAAAAAGAACTTTGTGTATACAAAAAGATCAATAGGAGTGCAATAACATTCCTCATATTATACGTGGATAATATTTTTCTCATTGAGAATGATATTCTCATACTAACCTCGATCAAAAGATAGTTATCCAAAGAATTCTCCTTGAAAGACCTAGGAGAAGCATCCTATATTATTAGAATAAAGGTCTGTAGGGTTAGATTTAAAAGGATGCTAGGCCTATCACAAAAGTTGTACATAAAGAAAATACTGAAGAGGTTCAGCATGAAAAACTTTAAAAGAGAACTCTTATCTTTTAGAAATAATATTAGTCTTTCCAAGACGATGTGTCTGACCACATCTGAGGAAGTTCAGCATATAAGTAGGATTTCTTATGCCTCGGCCATAGGGAGCCTCATGTATACTATGCTGTATACTCGACCTGATATTATCCTTGCTGTGAGTGTCACAAGCTGATACCAGTCAAATCCAGATGGCACTAGATAGTTGTGAAGAATATCTTTAAGTACTTGAGAAGAACTAAAAATTTGCTCTTGATCTTTGGAGGAGGTTCTGAGTTGTGAGTCGAGGGGTATACTAAATTAGACTTCATATCTGATCCTGTTGATGAAAAGTCCACATTAGGATATGTGTTCACATGTAATGGTGGCATAGTCAACTGAAAGAGTTCCAAGCAATCCATTACAATGGACTTGACCATAGAAGCAAATATGTCGCTGCCTCAGATGCTGCAAAGGAAGACTTCTGATTTAAAAAGTTCATCATGGAGCATGGGGTTATGACATCGGATGTCATACCACTTTATTGCGACAACAATGGAGTCATAGTACTTGCTAAAGAGTCAAGATTTTATCAGAAATTAAAGCATATCGAGCAACAGTTCCATATTATATGGAACTATCTTGAAAAAAAATATATCGAGATGCAAAGAATAGACTTTATAGACAATCTAATAGATCCACTGACAAAGCAATTGAGCCAGCCAAAGATGGAAGTCCACCTTGAGAAGATGAGACTTGGATTAATGGCAAATTGGCTTTAGTTCAAGTGGGATATTGTTAGGTGTATTATGTCCTAGAAGATAATCTAGCTGACACATTGTCATAAGTTTAGGATACAATTTTATGCTTAATACATTGATTTGATTAATAAAAAGATGAGTTTTATTTTCATTCAAGAGTAATGTATCCTTGAATCATCCATGAAATTAATACTTCGATACGTATTCTCAAAGGTGTTGAGAATTAGAGGTATGTATAATTAATTTTTAAATGCTCACGATCATAGTATCATCATGAGGATGGTGACTGATCCAGATAGACCAATGCATAAATTACTTCCTTCGAGATAGATGAGTCTCTGGTCTACAATGTGAGACACTAAGCGATAAGTATTGATAGTTGTTAGAGAATAACTAGTACTGAGCATGACCATATGAGAGATCACTTAGATTTCTAATCAATCGTCAGTGATTATCTCGATGTTGTAGTTTGTATGAGTGATCTTTTGACCTGTGATGGTATGACTGCTCACTATGAGGCTGTTGGAGTGTGACTGATACATAAACATGACCTCATTAAGATCTTGTAGTAAATATTGACGACAGTTGATCCATTATGGGAGTAGTATGCGTATCTAGATGAAATCTATCAACCTTGATAGAGAGTAGTTCTATGAGATTTGAGAGGCTATGTTTGAGAGTCTATGGCTACAGTAGTGTGATTGATAGAAAAAAAATTTTATGCGATTTACAATTAGACTTGAGCTGATTGATTTTATTATATGACTGATGATGAGATTTGACGATTTATCCATGACCTGCCATCTAGTTAGGACTCACGATAAAGAGACTGAATCACATGTTAACTATATCTTGAAATTTTTTTTTGATTCTATTAGGTTACCACTACATACTATTAGGTATCACTGGTAGATTGTGAGAGCTCACAAGGATTGCTCAGGATCGACAATCCTTAATGAGTTAGAGTTGAATTATTCTGATCCATTGAAAAGAGTTTCAATGATACTATGATAGAGATCATTGTATATCTCACTATTAAATAGAATTGAACTTATGGAGTCATGTAACAAAGAGATTAGATTTGGAATAAGCAATTAAGCTTATGATGTCTCAATTAGATTTAGAGAAACCCTATTGGGTTCAGAGTAACCTTGCTAGCACATGGTTGGACCTAATTTTCTCTTTATATTTGAATTATATATTTGGTTAGATTAATTCAAGTTAATTATTTGCTAATAATCTAAATGAATTAAATTTATTGGGCTCCAATTGTTGGATGTCTAAGATTTTGGATCATATGAATTAAGGGATCAAACCCTTAATCAATTTTCTTGATTGTTTGCATGGGGTGCCAATTGATTTGACTTGATTTGATCAAGTTGGGCGTGCCCGCCTAAAAGAGGATGTGTGGGACCAGCATGAGGCATCCCCTAGGCTCCATGTGGCATGTGAAAAAGTTGGTGCAAAAGCTCCAATAGTTGGCACTGAATGGATCTCCTAAAAGGGGTCAAATATCTAAGGTAATAAGGATTCCTAATACAAGTAGGACTTATATTAAGGGGCTATTTGATTTTGAATAGAATTCAAACCTTTTAACTATTTAAAGAGACCTTCTCTAAGGCTCTTTACTTTTGATTTCTAGCATCCCATGCCTCCCATAAGACCTCCCCATGCCCCTTTTCTCTTCTCCCTCTCTTCTCTCTGCTAGTTCCAACACCCAAGAAGCTTGGGCATCTTCCATCTTCTACACCCAAATGGAGTTTGGGCATCCTCTTTGCTTGCTGATTTTCAGACCTTGATTGCTTCATAATCAAGGGAAGAAGAGCAAGAGAAGAAGAGAAGAAAAAGATTAAGGAAAGGATCGAATAGTTGATCGTGATCCAGGCTTTGTTCAGATTTGCAGGGTGATCGTTCTTAAAGAAAAAAGATCAACACCAAAGAGGACTATTCTAAGCTGATCCTATGTATATTCCCATAGAGACCAAAAACTTACATAGCTAAGGGAGAACCTATCTTCTTGTAGATCTAGATTTGAAGAAAAGAAGAGTAAAATAGGTATGTGATTCGATCACATATTGAAATTTAGTATGTGTTCAATTTCAGTAGATGAAGTAGATTCTTGTGTTCTATATATTATGCATGCATGATTTAGATTAAAAGATATTTTAATCTTTTATTTCACTGTATTGTTTAGAAAAAAAAACTTTGAAACATACATGCTTGCCTCGATATGAAATTCCAACATTAAACCCATAGGGTATAAATGGATATTTAAAAAGAAAGAGAATGTAGATGGGAAGGTGAAGACCTATAAAGCCTGTTTGGTTGCTAAGAGATATCGTCAACATTATGGTATTGACTATGACAAGATATTTTTACCTATGACAATGCTCAAGTCCATCCGGATTATGCTTACGATAGCAGCATACTTTGACTATGAGATCTGGTAAATGGATGTCAAAACTACTTTCCTTAACAGAGAGCTGGAAGAAGAGGTGTATATGATACCATTTGAAGGGTTCATATTCACAGATGAATCAAAGGTGTGTAAGCTTCAGAGATCTATTTATAGATTGAAGCAGGCATCTCGAAGTTGGAACATACATTTTGATAAGGTGATTAAAATGTATGACTTTGTTAAGAATGGAAAAGAACCCTATATTTATAAATAAGCTAATGGTTCTATAGTCATCTTTCTTATATTGTATGTAGATGACATACTGTTAATAGAAAATGACGTTCCTGCTTTACAAAGTGTAAAGCTTTGGCTGTCTTTACAGTTCTCCATGAAAGATTTGGAAGAAGCATCCTTCATCCTAAGGATGAAGATCTATAGAGATAGATCTAAGAGGCTGCTTGGATTGTCCGAATCCATGTACATCCACACTATGTTGAAACGATTCAGCATAGAGAATTCTAAGAAAGGCTATCTTCTAATAGGCCATGAAATTACTCTCTCTCTAAGAAGGATTGTCCAACAACTCCATAAGAGAGAGAGCATATGAGTAGAATTTTATATACTTCGGTAGTGGGATCTATCATGTATGCAATGACATATACGAGGCCAAATGTGGCACACTCACTAGAGGTAGTGAGTAGGTACCAGCTTGATCTAGGTGAGAACCATTGAAAAGTTGTAAAAACAATCCTTAAGCATTTAAGAAATACAAAGGACCAATGGCTTATCTATGGAGACACTAACTTGAAACTTATGGAATATATTGATTTCATCTTTCATTCAGATCATGATGATAGCATGAGCATGTCAAGTTATGTGTTTGCCCTTAATGGAGGAGCAATCTACTAGAAAAGTTTCAAGCAGCACACCCTAGCTGACTCAACTTATGAGGGAGAATATATCACGGCATCTGATACTGCAAAAAAAGATATCTGATTGTGGAAGTTCATCAGCGAGCTTGGAGTGGCATTCTCTCTTGATGGTCCTATTCTGCTGTATTATGACAGCACTAGAGCCATAGCTTAAGCAAAAAAATCGAAGTCTCATCAGTGCACCAAGCATATTCTGTGCCGCTCCTACCTGGTACGAGAGATCGTGGATCAAGATGACTTCAAGCTTCAGAAGATTGATGGAAAGGAGAACTTGGACTACCCATTTACTAAAGCCCTTGAAATCAAAGAGTTCGACATACACAAATGGAAGATAAATAATAGATATTGTACTGATTGGCTTTAGTCCAAGTGGGAGTTGTTAGAAAATATATCCTAAAATAAATTATTTCGATGATTGTGCTCTTTGTAATTACATATGAATTAAGAATGAATAAAAGTTATTTAGCATTTTTCATCATAAGATGAACATCTTCCTTACGTGAATTCATGTGTTGTGATGAAGTCCTTAGAACTATATGAAAATTAATAAAGAAAGATTTATCGAATAGTTCTTAAACATGTTTGTGACCAAATGATATGTTATTAAGAGATGATGATGTTTATCAAGTGTAGATCATTGTGTGCCATATAGATTGGTTATCTTTATAATCAAGGAGTGTCGAGACACAGGTATGGCATACAGGTGAGATGTAGGGATACATCATCACTGAATAAGTGACTCACCTGTGGAGCACTTTACTATCAAGAGCAGCTCACGAAGTATATGAATATAAGTATCTCTCAGACCTAAGATCACCATAGTGACTTACAAGCAACTTACTGTGCTTTGGTGCTAGACTACCTGTATTTCTAATGCAGTGACGGAAGGCTACTGGGTACAGTCAAGTAGTTATGAAGTCTGTGTGTGGATCAAGATGGAATTGATTTCTCTGTATTATAGGAGATAATGCATCACTGTATTTTAATTTAGTAAATTTTGGGCCCGGATAATCTATGTGATGGATTTGAAAAATTGGAATACTATATGGATGACTTATTCAGGATTGACAGTTAAACCTTATATCGTCCTTGAGCATTCAGAATCAAAAGGATAAATTATATGGTAACTATATGCATTGGTTCTTGAATATTGCCTTACATATATTTGACCTATTTAGATGTCAGGAACCATTACTAGATGGTAACTTTGATTAATACAGAAAATGATTTCGATGCTCCGACATAGTATTTGAACCTATGGAGTCATGCACAAAGTCAGACAATATAGGAAAGAATTGACCTAAGTCTTTAAGTTCAATTTGAAAGTATGTGTCTTGATTGAATGAATAGATTAGCTTAATTAAGTATTAACTTAAGAATCATACAGAATTAAACAAGTTGACTATGTCTAGCTAGCACTAGACATGAGATTCAAATTTAATTTTGGGGATGATTATGATCTGATTAATGATCCAAAAAATTTATGAGAGAGTCAATTTATATTCTAATTAATTTTAAATTAGATCTGATTTAATTAAAAATTAATTAGATTAAAAATTTAAGTTAGTCTTGGATAAAAATTTTAATTAGATTAGGATTGACAGGCTCTTCGAATCTGATTCGAATCGGGTTAGAATCAGATCCAATTGTTGGGAATTATGTCCTAAAATCAATCATGTGATGATTGAGTTTATCCTTGTATATAAATTATTGATTATTAAATAAAAATTATTCTGATATTTTTTATTATAAAGTTATATCTTTCTTAAACTCTTGTACTGTGATGAAGTCCTTAGAATTATGCTAGTGTACGATAAAGAAAAAATTTATCATATAGTTCTTAAACATATTCATGACCAAATGATACGTCATTACAGGATGATGATGTTTATCGAGTGAAGGTCGTTGTGTGCCATATGGGTTGGTTGTCTTCTTAATCAAGGAGTGTGGTGACACTAGTATGGCATACAGATGAGATATAGGGGTACATCGTCACTGAAAAAGTGACTCACATGCTGAGTATTTTGCTGTCAAGAACTGCTCGCAAAATATATGGGTATAAGTATCCTTCAGACCTAAAATCACTATAGTGATTTGCAAGCAACTCACTGTGCTTTGGTGCCAGACTATCCGAATTTTTAATACAGTGACGGAAGGCTATTGGGTACAGTTGAGTACTTACGAAGTCTGTGTGTAGATCAAGATGGGATTGACCCCTATAGATTATTGAAGATGATGTATTGCTATATTTCAATTTAGAAAAGCCTTAGCCAGGGTAATCTATAAGATGGATTTGAAAGGTTGAAATACAATACGGATGAAGCAATCTAGGTTGACAGTTAACCTGAGACCATCCTAGAGCATTCAGGGTCAAAAGGATGAATTATGCGGTTACCATGTGTATGGATTTTAAAATATTTTTTTATAATAATTCAACCTATTTGAATGTCAGAAACCATTTCTAGATGGTATCTCGATTAGTGTAGGAATTGATTCCTGTGCTACCGGCTTAGTGTTTGAACCTATGGAGTCAAGCACACAAGTCAGACAAAATAAGAAGGAATTGGCTTATGTTTATATATCTAATTTGAAAGTACTTGACTTGATTGAACATATAAGCTAACTTATTGAGAATTAAGTTATGAGTCAAATGGGATTGAAGAATTGACTATGTCTAGCTAGCACTACACATGAGGTTCAGGTTCAATCCTGGAGAAGAATAATTTCTAATCTGTGATCTATGGAGTATATGAAAGATTGGATTTAAGTACTGATTAATTTAAATTAGATCTAAATTAATTAGTCTTAATTGAGTTTAAAATATAAGTTAGACTTGGTATAAAAGTCCTAAAGAGTTTGGGATTGATAGCCTTTCGAAATTGTTTGGAATCAACTTCGAATTGGATTCGAATTGGATCTATTTTTGATGAGATACGAGTATTTTCACTTGCACTGAGATTCTCCTCTATTATGGGCTGACCAACACTTAGAGCTTTGCTCATTTGGGGCATCCCATGTGGGTGAGGGAGTGGGTGCAAGTTGGTTGTCATATGTGATGGCAATTCTATCTCATGTAGAAATTTTTTTTTATAAGTATTGGACTAATTTAAATTAGATTTGGGTTAGAACTCCTATACTTATTAGATCATGAGAATTATCTATAAATAGAGAGGGTCTCTTCCTATAGATGCATAGAAAATAAATCAGATCGAGAGAAGAGAGAAAGAGGGAGAGAGGTGTGAGAAGAGAGAGAGGTCCCTTCTTCCCCCTTGCCCTCTCCTCTTGTTATCGCCCCTCTTCCCTTGGGCGTGGATCCATCTTGGGCATCTCACCTACTGGTGTAAAGTGTCACACCAGTATATCTCATCCCTTGATTAATTGAGTTGCAAAGATAATTGGATTGGAGTTCATCCTGCTTTCCTACGGTGTCTAACGTGCATGCGAAGTAGAGGGTCCGCACATCCAGACCTCCGTAAAGGTTTATATCAGATAATTTAAGATTTAATTTTTGATTTTACTGTTAATCAGATAAAGATTTGATCCTTAATCATGTAGATGAATAAAAAAATTTTTAGACGCAACTTGGGCCTTTCAAGAAGAAATAGTTTCTTTCCTTTCAATTGGTATTAGAGCAGGCCTGAAATATATATATACATAAAAAAAAATTTTGAGATTAATTATATAAGATGTAATTAAAAATTTTTGTAAAATATTAAATCTAATTTAAATCTATTTATATAAAAATTTTTATCTACTTTTGATTGGATTAGAGGTGCCTAATTAATGGTTGATTGAGGTTGTTATAAGTCCATTATAACAGAATTCTACTGTTGCTGAATTTCTGATGAAATAATAATATGAATTAAAATGTAATTTAAATTTATTTTAATAAAATTTTAATATTTTTATTTTTTTTATGATGTGAGGTTTATTTTAGATCTGAATTGGATCTATTTTGATAGATATTTAGATCTGAATCCTATCGAAATTTAGCACTATGCAAAAATAGATTTCATATTTGCATCTAATTAATTTTTTATATGATATCAAATCTAAAATTGATATTTATAATCAGTATAAGATATGTTTCAGATCTGATATGATGTATATGATACATTAAATCTAATTAGATTAGGTGAAGAACATAATTGATAAGATCAAGGATATGTTCATGACATAAAATAATTTTATCAATAATTGCATGTTGATGTAATTATATATAAAATTAGATTTTAGATATTAGTAGCCTAGAACTTGAATTGATGAGACCACTAGGCCATCCGATCATAGGAGATTGAAGAGATTAATCTCTCTTTTGCCTATTCGATGAGTTCTCTTATGATATGTAGGGGTGTCATTGTAATCTGATTTCATGAAGAAAAAAAATGAATAAATTTTTATATATTATTTTGATCATAAATATATTTAGATTAGATCTAAAGTGATTTATAATTCATTACAATAGGATAAAATTTAGATATAAAATTATTTTAGATCTGAATTGCATATTACATATGATGTAATCGGTATTAATCTAAAGATTGTCATAATACATGAGATGTATGTATGAAGTTTAGATCATACCTATGTACATTTAATTATTAAACATATTATGAAAATTTATTTTCATATGTTGAAACATATGGTATGCTTCATCTGAAACCTTTGAGAATAGTTCTATAAACTAAAATATATGTTTCATATACTTAATTATGAATTAAATTTTGAATGATCTAGATTTGAGAATTGAAGATCATTAAGACCCCACATAAATTGATGGACAAAGGGTTAGCATGAATCAGATCCTTCTAATGAGTTAGACCTAGGGTTAGAAATACATATGGATCATGTAGAAAAATTAATTAAATCTAATCAAGTGTTGAATTAGATCAGGTTAGTATTTTTCTAAATCAATCTCAATAGTTGTAGTTTGATCAAGTCCATGTGTTTGACCCTAATAAATGGACCATGATCATGGCCCCATGGTTAAGTCCGAATCTTCTGGTGAACCAAATCGAAACTAATTAACTAGTTGGTGTCTAAGGTAAGTTTGGCAGATGCAATCAAATAATTTTTAATTGGGAGCTATTCACCTAGATGCGTCAACAGTGAGTTAAGGGCATATCCCTCCCACTGATCTTACTTATCTGGCCAACATGGTAGATTATGTTTTGATTAGGTTACTAGTCGATTCGTGTAGACCCATGCCATTGAGGTGAATCAGTGTGACTGATTTAGATATCTTTACACCAGCTTATGTCTAATCTTTTACATGACTTGATGAAGTTAGTGGGAGAATTTGCAGCTTGCAGGTCGACTTCTTCTTTTATTCTCAGATCAAAAAAAATAAATTTTTTAAATTATTAGATCTATAAAGTGATAAAGTTATGAGATAACTTGATCATTGCCTCCCATTAAGGTGCATATAATGAGTCCAATATTTCAAATAAGCATTGGAGGTGCCACACGCTTGGTGTCTATTACATATTAGAATTATCATTCATCATATGACCATCATGATATACCTTCAGATCAATGCTCAAGTTGGCCAAGCCACAGTCGGGCCTAGACATCCATTTGTTGGATGCACATGGTGTGTCATGTTAATGGTTGGACCTAATCGAGATTTTCAGTGGAGGCAACACATGCTTGCTGAAGGAAAGCCTAGGGCAAAATTTATTGCTAAAAATTATTTGGAGAAATAATTGGTTATGAACCCACCCATGGATGCACTAGGATTGGCTGAGCCACACTCAGGCCCGAATGCAGTCCGTACAGATTCAAGTACTCACTAAAGAATTAGTGTAATTCCTCGAGTTGGAGGTAGAGGCTACCAATTCATAAAAATAGTGGAAGGAGCTTTAGACTAAAGTACATATCTTTATGATAAAAAATAATTCATATACTAATAGGCTAATATTTTTTTCTTTCAGTTATGGTCAACACACTATCCCTTCATACGCTGTAAGACAACGATAGGCTCATCGGATCCAACTTTGATAGCTAGTATCAAAAGTTGAAAATTATCTTGAAGCATGAGAATATTTTGTACGTCCTTATGGGCCAGGCACCTAAAGAACTTGTAGCCAATGCTCCTCGTGTCATGAGAGACACTTACGTAAAGTGGCTCAATGACCACACGATTGTGTGTTGCATGATGAAGATAGCCATGAATGACGAACTTAGTCATAAGTTCGAGGATGTGCAGCCAGAGGAGATCATTCAAATATTGAATGAGTCTTTCAGTACCTCTGAGGATGTGGATAGACACAAAATCTCCTGCACAGTGTTCAATGCCCATATGCGAGAAGAGGCTTCAGTCACCGATCATGTATTATACATGATTGAGTAGATTGAACATCTTAGCAAACTTGGCTTTCCATTGCATGAACAGTTAGGTAAGGATGCTATCTTCAATTTGCTACCGAAATCTTACCTATCCTTTCTTAGTCATCATAGAATGACAAAATCTACGGTAAACTACCATAGTTTGCTAAGGTTACTGTAGATTTTTTAGAAGGATCACCAGCTCCAGAAGGAGACAGTAAATTTAGTGGGAGGTACATCTGCAGGGCATCGATCCTCTAAGAGAGGAAAGAAGAAAAAAGTGCAAAAATCTCGTGCCATCGATCGCAAGTAGAGTAAATCGTCAAAAGTTGACAAGAGCCAGGTAGAGTGCTTCTTCTGTAAGAAGCTGGGTCATTGAAAAAAGAATTATCCTGCTTACATAGCCACTCTTGACCCAAACACAACTAACAATAAGAGAAAGAAGCAAGCGGTTACTTCACAAGATACTTATATGATAACATCATGTAATTTCTCTGTTTGTAATATTACTACCTGGGTATTGGATATCAGAAGTCCTATTAATATATGCAATTCGTTGCAAAGAGTGCAGGTAAGTAGGAAGTTTTGTGAGGGCAAGCAGTTCCTTAATGTTGGAGATGGAAGTCTTGTTCCAATTCTGGCCTTAAAAACTTTGCAGCTTGTCTTCAAGTTCAGTAGTGTCATGTTAAATGATTATCATTATTGTCTCTCTTTTTTTATGAATGTCATCTCTGTAGGCATTTTGGCCAAACTTGGTTACAAGTTTATAATAAAGAATAATTTTTATGATATCATTATGAATGATACTATAATTATGTGTGAACAATTAAAACATGGTATATACATAATATCACGGCCTGTTAGTGTAATGTACACACCCAGTAAATATCCTAAATTAGATAATATCAGTGAATCTTACCTTTGACATTGTAGGCTTGGTCATGTGAACAAGAATAGGATTGATAGGTTGATCAAAGAATGTGTCCTTAGATGATTGTGAATCATTGCCTATCTGTGAGTCATGTCACTTGGTAAGACGACTAAGTCACCTTTTAAAGAAAAAGGTGAAAGAGCTAGCATTGTCCTAGGTCTAATATATACTGATGTATACGGGCCTATGAACATAAGTGCTAGAGGAAGATACTACTACTTCATTACATTTACAGATGACCTATCGAGATATGGGTATATCTATCTTATGAAGCATAAGTCAGAATCATTTGAAATATTCAAACGATTTCATACTGAAGTACAGAAACAAACTAAAAAGAGTATTTAGACTCTTTGATCAGACCAAGGAGGTGAATACCCCACCAGTATATTTCTGACATATCTGGAAGAGAATGAGATTCTCTCATAATAGACTCCTCCTGGAACACCACAACATAATGGGGTGTCGAAGAAAAGAAATCGAACCTTATTAGACATGGTCAAATCCATGATGGACTTTGCGAGTCTGCTCTTCTTTTGGGGATATGCTTTAGAAACTGCCTCTTACATCATGAATAAGGTACCAAGCAAGTCTATCAATAAAACTCCATATGAGATATGGATTGGGTATAAGCCGGTGCTCTCACATCTTAGGATTTGAGGGTGTCTAGCTTACGTTAAGCATTTAAAGACAGATAAGCTTGGATCAAAGTCTGACAGATACTTGTTCATAGGGTATCCAAAGGAAATTAAAGGATACTACTTCTACCTCGCTGCAGAATAAAAGGTGTTTGTCAGCAGTTGGATAGTCTTTTTGGAAAAAAATTTTTTTGGTAAAAGAGCTAATGCCTATAAAATTAAACTTGATGAAGTTTATGAGATGGAAGAACCAACACACACACAATTGGATTTGATTGGTGAATCGAATCCCGAGCTAGTAGAGGTGCCACTAAAAAGATCCGATAGACTACCACATCAACCAGACAGATACTATGGTTTTCTAATCCGAGATGGTGGCCCCATCAAACTTGATGAGAATAATGAGGATCCGATCACCTATATGGAGGCTATCCAAAGGCCCAACTCTCAGAAATGCTTAAGACCATAAAATTTGAGATGGAGTCCATGGAGATCAATGGTATATGGATACTAGTTGATCCACCTGAAGGGATAAAAGTCATAGGGTTTAAATGAATTTTCAAGAAAAAAAAAGAGCAGACGGAAAGGTAGAGATCTATAAAACCCATCTAGTTGCCAAGGATCACCATCAGTATTATGGTATTGACTATGATAAGACGTTCTCTCCTGTGGCAATACTCAAATCCATCCAGATTATGCTTGCTATCACTGCACACTTAGATTATGAGATCTGACAGATGGATGTCAAAATTGCTTTTCTTAATGGAGAGCTGGAAGAAGAGGTGTATATGATACAACCTGAAGTGTTCACATCCATAGATGAGTCGAAAGTGTGCAAGTTGAAAAGGTCTATTTATGGACTTAAGTAGGTATCTACGACCCATAGATCATCTTGTGGCTTGGATGATCTTTCAAAAGTCTGTAACCGTTAGATTTTTTTTTTATATGCTCTTATTTGCTGGCAGTCATAATTAGAATTTACATAGCATATGATGCATGTATATGTTTAGGATGTGTATGAGACCTAAGTATCTCATTTAAATTATATTAAGTCATAATGGCAAAGTGTTAAGAACATTACCCTTGCCATCCTTCATACTAAGCCAGTACTATGTCAAGAACTATAGTAGGCTTATTGTGCTATCCGCAAGGCTTGCTATGGGGATTGATTTGATACTATCTTGGTGCATAATGAAGCTAATTATACTTAGCTCATACTAGGTCAATAGAGTATGTCAAAAATTATAGTGAGTTTGTTATGCTATCCACAAAGCTTGCTATAGTGATTGGTATGATGTTGACTTAGTGATGCTTATGGCATTTTCTGATAGTTCTATCTTGTTATACTATCCACAAGGATAGAATTATTCAGAGATGACCATATAGGATTGAAGGGTATGACTTAACTAAAATACTATAGTTTGTTGTGCTATCCACAAAGCTATAAGTATTTTAGAGATAAAAGTTATGTTGAGAGTTATATGAGATATAATTGGTAAAGAGATACCTATCATTGAACTCATAGGAGCTTGTTGTGCTATCCACAAAGTTTTTTATGAGAAATTGGGATCTTAACCCCACTAAAAAACTTCATGATAAAGTTTTTTGTTTGCATAATTGAGGGTTATGAAATTTGCTAAAATAATGAGAGACACAATTAGATAAAAAAAAAATCTCATCTAAATTGTACATATCATCATGAGTAGTCTTTATATGTTCTTATATTCATATATGCATCTTTACTATCATTGCATAGTATATTTTTAAATTGATCGAACTCTATGAAATGGTTGAGGAAAAGAAAGTGAAGAATATTTTTACTAAGGATATGTAATTTTATTATAGTAAAAATGAGTATTAGAGATAAATTGTAAGAGTTATCTTGCAAATATGAAGCAGTAGCAGGATGCAAAAGTTGCACCTGCTAATAATTTATATATGATACAAATTAATTATCATTGAGTATTCTAGCTTTAAAATATTAGGTATGTGATACCTTATATAGGTTCCTCTTATGTAAAGTATTGCTGGATCTATAAAGCTGAAGTAAGGTGACTACTTGCCTTTTGGCATTGATGGATAGTCTATTCATACTGAGGCTGTAAGAACCTATGTAACATTCTAGTAAGATTTTAGAAACTAGTAGATCGTTGTTATATGTTTGAATTTATCAGATATATTATTTTAAATCTTTTGCTATTGTAGCATAGTTTTGAAATTAATGTAAAGAATAAATATTACTCTCCTTCTGATAAATTTTATGGCTATGGATTAATGATAATCCTCTCATGTTTCTATCACTCAATGATGCTGTTCTACATATTAATGAGAAGAAGAAATAAATATGTGATGGTCACATATCTCAGGACAAGCAAGGTATTAAATCTTGAATATATGGATGTTCGAAGATTAATAATATCTTGATCCAGAGATGGACACTTCACATGAGATATGGTGTGTTCCTTAAATTTGCTTCACAAACCTTATTATCTCATTCCAAGGAGATGCCCTAAAAGTTGCTGTATATATTTTGAGTTAGATACTAACAAAATCTATAACTAGCACTCCATATAAGATATGAAAAAGACAAAAGGTAGGTTGTCCAACTTATGTGAAAAGAGTTGATGTACATGAGTTTGTGCTAAAATAGGTTCATATATGTTTATAGATTACCCTAAAGAATCATATGAGATACTATTTCTACCACCCTTCTAGACAAAAAGTATTTTGTCAGTAGGTATGCCACCTTTTAGGAAAATAAATTTTTTAAGAAGAGGTCAGTGGGAGGATAATTGAACTTGAGAAGTTCAAGACTTATAAACTATCCTATCATAACCTGTGGAGAGTCCACAAGTTGATCTTTAACCAGATGTGCTCATTGATGAGGCACAATCATGAAACACACCTCCTAACTGAAGGTCAATTTGAGTGCGTATTGTACCATTCAAATATAGGTTTGTCATTGAAAATGACTATACACCATACATTATTGTGAATAATATTTTCTTGACCTATTTGAAGATTATCATGAGTAGAGACTCTGATAGATGGCTTGAAACCATGACTTCCAAAATAAACTCTCTGTATATCAACCAAGTATAGACTATGGTTGAAGCACCTATGGGTATGACCCAACAGATTGCTAACAGGGATGTCATCTAGATTGTTGTTATTACCATATACCATCTAGAGAGTTTGTCTCTAATGGAAAGCAAATGCATTTAAGGATTCAAGTAGGTATTAAAGAGAAGGTACTTCAATTTTTGATGAGATAGCCAAAATGTTTAACTTTATCAAATATAAAGAACCATATATGTGTGCAAGAAGACTAGTGGGAGTACCACTAACTTCTTGATTATGTATGTGAGTGACATACAATATTTTGGAAAGGTAGTCCCAATATTGCACTCGATCAATGATATGCTTATCATAAAACTTTTCATAGAATAGATTTGGGTTAAGCATCCAGTTTACTTGACATCTATAGTGATAGATGTAACTAAATGTTAGGTACATGAATTTTATGTTGAAGGGGTTCAATATGAATGGGTGTAAAAGAGTTTACTTATCCATATATATTCAATGTACCAAGCCTGATGTGATTTATACCTTGTGCATAATCATTGATTTCAGGCAGATCCATGATAAGATTTTTTAAAAACTATGAAAAACATTCTTAAAGTACTTAAGAAGTACTATAGGAGCAGTGAATTGAAAAGGTTCCAAACAGCAAACTATTTTTGTTTTAGTTAAATGTTGTTAGTGAAGATTGCTTAGAAAAGTTGCCTGATGAAAGGTTCATCACTTAGTTGGGTGTGGTCTCACTAGGTACCCATGCACATCCTAGGCATTTTCATCTCATTTATGATTTGATCATAAAGTGAGTTAATATTAAGAACATCTTAATGGACCAGTTCACTAAGCCTTACACAGCAATGTAATCACCATCCTAATTGCATGGGTATCAGGTACAGGGGTGATTAGCTTTAGTGCAAGTGGGAGATTGAAAGAATAGTGCCCTACAAGCTAATCACATGAAGATGCGAAGAAACTTTTCTTTATTTTTTCTACTCATTTGCATAAGATTAATTATTTTTATTATGAGGTATTATGCTTTATCATTTGCCACATCATATTTTTATGATTATGATAACCTCATAAATTAGGATAATAATTTTAGGACCATTATGAGATCATGCCAGTGAGACCTAAAATCTTGATAGCCCCAATCTAAAATATTTTTAGTCATTGGATCATTGAGTCAGAGATTGATGATTTCGATAAGACTTGTACATCTTATGTATGCTCGATGGAGAGGGTGATTGATCTTATAATCACTTATGTGGTGATACTAATACAAGGATATAGGTGCTCATTAGAGAATAAGTTCACTGAACTGACCCTCTAAAAGAACATCTGATTGAGCCTTATAGCATGTCAACAGATGGTTCTTCAGTAAGAGTGGTGCATGTGATCCTTTGACCTGAGATCACTATGGTATCTTATGTACATGGATTCTTACTTTGATTTATTCTCTAGCACACTATTTTGAGATATGTGTGGGATATTCTGAGTATGGAGAAATATGCATGGAGGTTGTGAGTGGTCAATAAGGAATCGATCACTCCTTGTAGGAGGAGAGAACATCTTATGTGATCTTATAGGATGATGACTCTGAGAGTCTCTGACCAGAGTAGGGATGAACAATAAAAAAAATTTCAACTAGTTCATCAATCGAGTTATCATCATCAAATCGAGATACATATGGATAGGTATTTAGATTTGACATATTTTCATACTCATGGCCTTTTTGGGATGTTGTGTGATCGAAGGACTGAATTGCATGATAACTTACCATGAAAGGATAATTTTGATATTTTTATCAAATTTTAAATCTTTCAGGTAATCATGACACACTGCTAGATATCAATCTTGACTTGTAGACTCATCAAAATTAAAAGAGTTTAATTTCAAAATTAATTAGAAAGAGTCTTAGTTAATTGGGACTCTTAAGCTGACTTAATCTAATTGGATTAGGATTACGTCGAGAGTCTTGGTCCACTTTTGACTAGATTTGGAACCCAATGGGTCACACACAATAAAAATTTAATCTTGATCTAATCTATTGAGATTTATTATAAATATAATGGGTTAATTGAATTACTAGTATATAAATTAACCCAAGTTCCCAGTTGGGTTCAATACAAATGTGTTTGTAGTAACCCTTTGCTTGTTGCCTTGACCTAATGTGATTAGATTTGAACCATCTAATTATTAAATGATTTATCTAGTTTTTAATGAAAGAGTTTCATATGAAATCACCTTTCTCCATGCCAAGCCACATGCCAATTTAATTAAATGCCACATTTATTTTTGGTGTTTAAGAAGGAGAGTCTTTCTTTCATACTTCTCTTAATTTTCTTACATGTTCCACACGTCTCTTAATTTTATGTGCCATCAGATGGCACCTTAGGATATGTGGGTGTGGAAGAGGAGGAATCCTTCTCTTAGAAGAAACTCCATGCCAAAAATGTTTTGGGATGTCTCATTCTTTGGGCGTTGAAATGGAAGAGTCCATTTTATGTTGGACTCTTAATTTCTTCCATTAATTCTATGCATTTCTTTTATTTCATTGTGTTATCTGATGACCCTTGAAATTTTAGGCATAGAAGAGAAGGAAGGATCCTTCTCTAGCAAGAAAACCACATGCCATAAAATTAAATGGGTCGCCTCCTATTGTGCATTCAATATGGAAGAGCCTTTATTGTTAAGGACTCTTAGTTTCACGCCATTCTCCTTATCCCGCATGCCAAGAGTTGGCATTTTAATTTTTTCAAGCAGAGGAAGAGTCCTTCTACTGGTCAATCACCTTTTATTCCATGCTATCTCTTTGGTTTACACATTAAAATTAAATGAAAGCATGTAAGTATCAAGGGATGCCAAGAGTTGGCATCCCATGGTATCCCCCCTTGTTTCCTATTTAAAGGGGGCACAACAACCAGGTTTTTGTGCCAATTTTGGCTGAGTGTTGGTGTTGGAATGAGAGGAAATTGATTCAAAAAAATTTGGAAAAAGATAAGGAAAAAGGGAGAGGAAAAATGAAAAGGAAGGGATGAGAGAAAAAAAAAGCATGAGTTGCTTGTCCTAAAATCAAATTGTTCAAGTGTTGAACATCTGATTTAATTTTTATGTGCTATGATCTTTTAGGAAAGGGTTCCTAAAGAGGTCCTAATGGAGATTATGAAGGCATATAAGCAATGGTACAATTAGTTCTTGCAAAAGATGGTCGGCAGCGAGCTTGCGAAGAAGGCTGCAATACCATGACGGATTGGGAAGGGCCCTGATCAGTCCTGTGTGGATCACCATTGGAGGACTTCTACTTTGGAGTCTCGTGGAGGTTTCAAAATTATCAAATTGTGATCTTCTCATTGGTATATGACTTCTAGTCTCTTCCTGATATGTATATTTTTGATTGTTTGATTGTAATCATCAAGGGGTTCCTAGGGTTTTGTGTTATGGTGCTCTTGTTTAATTGTTAAACTTTGTCTTCAATTATTGAATGCATGTTAAAAATTTTAAGATTTATATTACACTGCATCACCGGAACCCAACACTTTTGGCATCTCAAAAATTTTTAGAAAGGGCTCTACAATGTGGAGAAGGATTCTGGTATCTCACACGCTCAAGAACTCTCCAAAAAAAATTTAAAAAAATCATTATAGCACCAACAACCTTCCTTGTATAAAAAATTTCTTTCCTTATTTTCATCTTATCTTTAATTCAGATTGCATTTGAATTTAACAAGAGATAGGATTGTAAGTCATCAATCATTGCCGTCCACCTTTATTGGGTCTACTACTTTGATGCCAAAAAGATCAAGCCAAATCCTATTTGGTATAGAGATAAGGGCATGGGTCCAAGTATGGCGCAAGGAGATAAGGATAGAGTTCTAGTCAACTTGGATTCTTTTTGTCTAATCTGATTCTAATCCAAATCAAATTTGGATTGAACCCACTAATAAAAATGAACCTAATCTAATTAGAGATCCAAATATCTCAATAAATTTTTAATCCGATTAAGAATTGGCTGATTCCAAATCCTGATCGAATTAGGATCAAATTTCTCTTGTAATTAGGATTGATCATATCAAACCCAATCTGAGTCAAACTGAATCTAATTTAATTAGACTTAATTCAAAACTCTTTACTCAATCAAATTGAGTCAATTACTAATTAATTCTCTATTGATAGTAGAGTTTTAGTCCTAAGGAGACTCTCCTCCAGAGTTTCAATCCCAGTAGGACTCCTTACCAAAGTCACAATACAATTGGACACTACATCCATCAGATCTGATCAAATCTTCTAATGTGTGTGACCTCATAGATTCAAACCTAAGTCGGTAGCATAGGAATAACTTCCTATATCAATCAATGTAATCATCTAGCAATAGTGACTCGATGATCGGATAGGTTGAAGTATTGCAAAGCAACATTCTAGAACCTACTGGCGTATGGTTACCGTATAATTCATCCCTTTGACCCTAATGCTCAAGGTGACCTAGGATTTAATATAAACCCTAATTTAGTTGACCATATTGTATTTCAACTTTTCAAATTCATCTCATGGATTATCCTGGTGAAGGTTTTACTAAATTGAAATACACTGATGCATATCTCCTATTATTTTAAAGGAGTCAATTCCATCTTGACTCACACACTTACTTGATAAGTACTTGACAGCATCCAGTATCTTTTCATCACTGAATTAAAAATTTAGATGGTCTGATACTAAAGTAGTGAGTTGCTTACAAGTCACCATGGTGGACTCAGATCATGGTGACTCAGGTCTGAGGGACACTTGTATCCATATCCTTCACGAACTACTCTTGAGAGCAGAGTGCTCGACACATAGTCACGTTCAATATGAATGTACTCCGACATTCTATCTGCATACTATAACAGTGTCTCCACACTCTTTGGTTAAGAGGACAACCAACTCATATGGCACACAATGACCTATACTCGATATTACCATCATCCTATTAACTACATATCATTTGGTCGCGAACATTTTTAAAGACTAAACAATAAATCTTCCTTTGTTGATTAATTATAGTCCTAAGGACTTTATTACAATACAGGAGTTTTCAGATGGATAATTTATAATAAAAATATCTAATAATTTTTATTAATAAAAATTTATATATAATTACAAGAATGAGCACAATCGCCAACAAGCTAACGATTGGCTTTGAGACATATTTTCCAATAACTCTTACTTGGACTAAAGCCAATCGGTATAGTATCATATATCCATCTTCAATTTGTGATCATCGAACTCTTTGATCCTGAGAGCTTTAGTAAATGGATCGATCAAGTTTTTCTTCCCATCGATCTAAAGAAAAAATCGGCTTTTTTCTTGTAGGATCTTCCAGATCTAATGAGATCTGGGGCAGAATATTTTTTAAAAAAATTATCCTACTTTATTTTAGATATAAGATCTATTAGATCTAATTTTTATTATCTAATATTTAATTTAAAATTAAATCTAAAACTTGAGGATTAGAAAAATACCTCTAGGATAACTAGATTACCCTGTAGATGATTGCAGCAATACACGAGGTTAAAAAATAGCCATGCAGTCGTCTGGCCATTACTAGTATCCACTCAAGTAGGATCTGGATCATCTTCTCCTCATAAATCTTTACTCCAAAAATCAGATCTGGATCTCATCTGGAAGATCTTCGAAAGATCTTCTGAAGCTGGAGTAGTGGCTTCTCGATAAATCTCTGCAGCCTTCTAATCAAAGAGCCACCACGCCTTGGACAAGCACCAGATGAATGCCCAACCTCTTGGACGTGAAGAGGGGAGGGAGAGGAGTAGAGGGGGTATAGAGAAGTAGAGAGGATTCAGGCTTTTCTAGTTATTGAGGAGAGTCTCTAAACCCTAGGTGCAGATAGGGTTTAAATAGATCGTGCTGTGCCATGCAGTGCCACATCATTCGACCACTCAAAAAATTCCAATTAATTCTGAAAAAGATTTGATTGGTAGAGTGATATCATCTGATTATATCAGATAAGAATCTCCATAATCTCTCCTACTATTGGCCCCAACACTGGATAAGTACAGTGAGATTGGTGCCCCACAGTCCAAGTTGATCAAGGGATCAGAGTCCTCATCTCATGGGACTCTATCCTTATCCACTTGGGGCGCACGCCATATCTGATTATGGCACCCACTTTAAGGGTAAAATTAGTAGGTGGACACTCCACAAAAACTCTCCAATGACCTCTTGCCAAGTGGCCTTTAGTCCAAGGTTCATAGGTCAATGTTTGACCAATGTCCTAAAATGGAAATGGCAGGGGATAGGAATTAGCAGGTGTTGTCTTAAATTCATCTCATGAATTAAGACAAGTCCTTTCTGAGCTGGACTAGCTCCAGTCAGACTATGAGAAACCTTCTCAAGGTTCTCTGGGTGAGTTAAATCACATTTGGTTTAGTCAAGATGGAAAAGATTGCACGAGGAGAAAGTTAGGTTCAATCGTGTGCTAGCATGATTTTCTTCAACCTAATTGGGTCTAATCCAAATCAATCGAACTGGGCTAGCTCAATTGATGACATCCAGACCCTAACTCTTATTTGTGTGACCTAGTTAGGTTTATTTTCGTATGGTAATGAGACATGTCATGATCTCATCATCGACATCATCGAAACTCCTTTCGATGGACCAGAACTCTTCTGATTCAGACAATTAGAATGATCGATCATCAAGATCATTCTAATTGCTCTCAAAATTTACCACTGATACCTAGCAGTATATAGTGGCAATCCATCAGAAATGAAGATGAACCTCTCAATGTAGCTACCTGTGTATTGAGTTCTTCTATCATGAGTCTCGATTGAATTAGGGTTATGGTGAACTCGTCAAACCCAACATCAGTCATATGAATCAATCGATCGATCCAAGTCTGATGTAAAATCTTAATGAAAAAATCTTTTTCATTATATCACTTTGCCATGGCCATGGGCTTAAGGACTCAATCTTTCGATCATCATAGGACTACTTTTATCTACCGAGGTTGATAGATCCCATCTTGGTGCAATCTGGTTCCTACAATGAATATGCTACAGCCAACATACACCTCAGGATTTTGAATGACTAAGAGATCGAGTTATGGTGTAGTCAAACTATAACACACTCAAGGTGAACTGTCAATGTACCTCAGGTCGAAGAACTAGACACACAGCTGCAGCATCGAGCTAGTCATCGATGAGAAGGTAGACTTCCTTATGACTGCTCGAGATGGTCACGCTCAGTACTCTCGTTCTCAACGAATATCTGTACTCTCACTCTGGTGTCTCCACACCATAGACTCAAGACACATCTATCCTAAGGAAGCGATCATATACCAACCTTCCGGATCGATCACCATCCTCGTGATGATCCTATGGTCAGGAGCTGTTTATGAGTTAGTTATGTAAATTTATGCCTTAAATTTCTAACTCTTGAAAATATGAATTAACATTTCTACTAACTCAAAGGATGTATCACAGACATAATTTACATAATGTGATAGTAGAATAACCCTTTTATTCATTTATAGTCAAAATTATAAATTTATCCTTACATTTGTACAGAAATATGTCAGCCAATCTGGCATCTAGGGCATACATCTAACAAACTCTCACTTGATATAATGCCAATTGGCTACATATCTAAGTCCCATCTTCTCAAGGTGGGCTTCGATCTTCTGCTGGCCTAATGGCTTTGTCAGTGGATCTACCGCATTGTTTGTGGAGTCAACTCTCTTAACCTCGACATAACTTTTTTCAAGGTAATCACAGATCAGATGGAATCGCCGCTTGATATGCTTGGACTTCTAGTGAGATCTTGGCTCCTTAGCTAGGGCTATGGCATCATTATTGTCGCAGTAAAGAGGGACGGCATCCGATGACATCACTCCAAGTTTTGCGGCAAAATTTTTGTACCAGAATGCCTCTTTCGTAGCTTCCGATACAGCAATATACTCTGCCTCCATGGTGGAATCAGCAATCACCGTCTGCTTGGAACTCTTCTAGCTAACTACACTACCATTGCAAATGAACAGACTCCCAGATGTCGACTTTCGATCATCTATATCAGACATAAAGTCTGAGTCTGTAAATCTCTAAAACTGGAGTTCTCCATTCTCAAAGACTAGAAACATATCCTTAGTCCTTCTCAAGTACTTAAGGATACATTTCACAGAAGTCCAGTGCTCTTCGCCTGGATTCGACTGATATCTGCTTGTGATACTCACAGCATGGGCTATATCAGATCGTGTACATAGCATGTCATACATGAGGCTCCCTATTGCGGAAGCATAAGGGATCTTGCTCATGCGTTCAATCTCCTCAGGTGTGCTAGGGCACATCTTCTTGGAGAGATGAATGCCATGTCTAAAAGGTACTAAACCTCTTTTGAAGTTTTCCATGCTAAATCTTTTTAGCACCTCCTCTATGTACATCTTCTGTGAAAGTCTCAGTATTCTATTTGATCTATCTCTATAGACCTTAATACCCAGTATAAATGATACCTCTCCTAGATCTTTCATAGAGAACTCCTTAGACAACCATATTTTGACTGAGGTCAACATAAAAATATCATTCCCAATCAGGAGGATGTCATCTACGTACAGTATGAGGAAGACAACTGCGCTCCCACTGACCTTCTTGAACACATATGGTTCTTCCTCATTCTTGATGAAACCAAATATTTTGATCACATCATTGAAACGAGTATTCCAGCTCCGAGAAGTCCATAAATGGACCTTTACAGCTTGCAGATCTTGTGATCATCATCACTGGATGTGAAACCAAGTGGTTGTTCCATATAGATATCTTCTTCAAGATATCCATTTAAGAACGCCGTTTTCACGTCCATCTGCCATATTTCATAATCAAAATATATTGCAACAGCAAGCAATGTGCGGATGGTTTTAGCATGGCTTCGGACGAAAAGATATCCTGATAGTCAATGCCTTCTCACTGACTATAACCTTTCGCTGCGAGCCTAGCCTTGAATGTCTCCATATTCCCATCTATATCTATCTTTCTCTTGAAGATCCATTTACACCTAATAGGTACAATACCTTTAGATGGATCTACCAAGGTCCAGACTTGGTTTGAGTGCATCGAGTCAATTTTTGATCTCATTGCCTCTAACCATTTCTCGGAGTCGATATCTGATATCGCCTCGTCATAGGTCTTGGGGTCATCACCATGAGCTCTATTTTTTGTGAGGAACATTTCCTCTACTTCCTCTTGTATAGTACCTAAGTACCTTTCAAGAGGATGAAAAATCCTAGTCGATCTACGAGGTGGAAGAGGTTGTGTTAGGACTGGTTCTAATTGATTGGATTCCTCTTGTTCCTTAGCTCGTTGCTCTTGGAAGACATTCTCCTTGAGCTTAATTATTCTTCCGATTTCACCATCTTGAATAAACTATTTTTCAAGAAAAAATGCATGTCGATTCACAATCACATTATGATCTTTCGAAATATAGAAATAGTATCCTAATGACTCTTTAAGATATCCTATGAATCGAGCTCTAAAAGACCTGAACTCTAACTTATCCGCCTGCTGTCTCTTGACATGAGCCGGACAACCCCAAATTCTAAGATGACTTAGACTTGGCTTTTTACCATGCCATATCTCATACGATGTGGTAGGAATGATTTTAGAGGGAATCCTATTCAATACATATATTGCTGTCATGAGACAATGTCCTCAAAGAAACTCAGGGAGGTCTGTGAAGCTCATCATGGAATAGACCATATCTAATAGGGTCCGATTTCTCCGTTCTGAAACCCCGTTGAGTTGTGGCATTCCAGGTGGAGTCCATTGAGAGACTATGCCATTGTCCTTAAGATAGTCTAGGAACTCCTGACTAAGGTATTTCCCTCCTCGATCTGATCGAAGAACTTTAATGGGCTTTCCTGTTTGTTTTTCTACCTCATGCCTGAATTCTTTGAACTTTTCAAAGGCTTCAGACTTATGTTTCATTAGAAACACATACCCGTACCTAGACATATAATCGGTGAAGGTAATGAAGTAGACATAGTTGCCTCTAGCCGGCACATCAAATAGGCCGCATACATCTGTATGTACTAGGGAAAGTAGGTTTGTGGCCCTTTCCCCATGTCCTACAAAAGAGAGCTTGGTCACTTTACCTTGAAGGCATGATTCACAAACTGGATATGACTCGAAAGTCAACGGACTCAATAGTCTGAATTTCTTCAATTTGTTAACCCTGTCTTCCGCTATATGACCTAGCCTTAGGTGCCACAGATACCTATCATTTAGACTATCTCTAGGCCTTTTAATTCCTATGGCATTCATATTTTGCTCGATATTAAATATAGATATATCAATATGTAACTGATAGAGACCATTAATAAGAAAATCATTTGCAACTTTATTATTTTCATAAAATATGTTACAATGGATCTTATGAAAGCTAATCACATAGCCTTCTTGTACTAAACATAAAATAGAAATCAAATTCCTGCTTGTTGCAGGCACATAATAACAATCTCTAAGAACTAAATCTAATCCTAACGGTAATCGCAGAGGGTAGGTTCCCACGGCCACAGTAGCAACTCTTGCTCCGTTCTCGATGCGTAGGATCATATTCCCATCCCTCAGCCTCTGCTCTCCTCAAGACCCTGCATAGAAGTGCACAAATGAGTACTAGAACTAGAATCAAGTACCCAACTGGATGTAGAGGAAATCGTAAAATTAGATTCTATAACGAGCATTCCTCCAGAAGGACTATCCTTCTTGTTCTTCAGGATGGCCAGCTACTGAGGACAGTTTCATTTTCAATGACCGTCTGAATTACAGTAAAAATATTTTTTCTTTTCAGTAGCCTTCTTCTTCGGTTCTGTCTTCTTCTTCTTTCCATCCACCTTCTACTTCTTCGCAGACTTCTTCTTCTTTCCAAAAGACTTTCTCTTGGAAGAAGTCCACTCCACAGTAAGGACTGAGCCTTTTGAACCCTTCAAAGAAAGCTCAGCTGTAACTAACATGTTCATTAACTCAGCCAAGGTACACTGCATCTTATGCATATGGAAGTTCATGATGAACTGACCATATGCATCAGACAAGGACTGAAGGATCACATCAATCTGAAAATCCCTGTCTAAGATGACACCGAGCTTCTTAAGCTCCTCAAGGTCCTTGATCATTATCAAACAATGATCAAGGATTGACTGCCCATCACGCATTTTAGCCTTAAAAAGCCTTTGGCAGACTTGATACTTGGCTGCGTGACTTTGTTCATCAAACAACTCTTGTAGGTGAGCCAACATTTGGTGGATAGTCATAATGTTCTCATGCTGGCACTGCAAGTCATCAGATATGGCACCCAACATGTAGTACCTAGCTTTGTTATCGTCATCCATCCAATTTTTCAGAGATGCTCTCTGTTCAGCAGTCGGACATGCTGGTATGGCAGGTGGGTCCTGGTCCAAGATATGAGTCAGTTTCTCAGAATTCAGAATAATTCTATAGTTCCTCAACCAGTTCTTAAAATTAGGTCTAGTCAATCTGTGGGTGTCTAGTATTTTGGTCAAGGGGTTGGACGCAGACATATTTCCTATAGAGAGTCAAGAGTTTCTAGTTAGATTTTGTAATCAGACTTAACCAATTTATTCAGGAGTTTCATTTTTAAACAAATTAGGCTCCCACTATTTTCTCAGATCCCTACACTCCCTAAGTAGAGATGTGAAAATCTCTGTGATTAGTGATTTCTAGTGGGTGGTGTGGTCTCACCGACTGGCTCACCACCTCACCTAACAGTTATTAGTGATGGATCAACCGATGAGTGGACAACTCTTATCCAATAATTTTCTAATCATGGTGCACACAAAACTTGATCTCTAATTCATGAAGCTCACCGTGCTCGGAATATTACTCCAATCCTTAGTTAAGTCAGACCCATCATTTGCACGAATTAGATTCCTGATTGGATCCCTCACCATATCCGAAATATTAAGCACAACCCATCCTCTAATATGTAACATCCAATGCCTAATGGACATGGTTGTATCTTTTTGGTGCAACTGAACCACTGTAACCAGTCGAGAACAATCAACCTTGGGAAGGGCCCGCATATCCACAATGGTGGAAGATCTTAGACTTAATATTTTCTTAGGGAGATTCGATTTAGGTCTCATTAAACTTGACTTGACATAGTCATAACAATTATGACTAATCTAGTGGCATGGGTTAGCTCGAATTATTAGTCACCTCAAATTAGAACTGGATCAACACATATGGCCAGATAAGTGAGACCGATGGAAGGAATATGCCATTAACTCGATAAGAATGCATTCGAGTCGAGTAGCTTTCAATTAAAAATCATTCGGTCGTATCTGCCCAACTTACCTTAGACACCAAACTGTCGAACCAGAACCAATTGGATTAGCCTACAATCCAGGCTCTAACCACTGAGCCAAATTAGGTCTTAACTTGATCGAGTCACATATGAATGTGATTCGACCTTGACCTAGACTTAATCCTATTAGGCTGGTCAATTATTAGCTTTCATGATCCTACCTAACCAACTTTTGATTCAGTTTGATCAACCGCTAGACCTAATTGAGCTATCCAAATCCAAATCCAATTTTATGAAAATGACTTAGATCTGAAATTTTCAATTTTAGACCTAACTTAATTTTATAAGCTTAATTCATTAATTAAGTCTTGGGTTCATAAATAAAATATATAAAATAAATTCTAGGATTTCAGGATCTAGAGTTTTGTAGAAAAGTAAGTTTGATTTCTGATTAAGGATGAACGCGCAGCACCCCTACACTCCATAAGAACACCTCATTGAATGGGAGGAGAGGGTCTTAAACTTTACTTTATTTTTATGACCGGACGGCCATGAGGAACACCTTAATCAGAAATATTAATTTAACTACAAAACTAGTTAGATCTAAGTTACATATCACATATATAATTTCAGATCTAACTTATACATGCTTTGCATACATCTCATGTATTAAATTATGATATAATTAGTATGCTTTCAAATTTGATACATCACATATAACATCTAAAAAATAAGATTTAAATTGAACTATTCAATATAAAATCTATTCTAGACAGTTACTAGAATAATTCTACAACTAGTCTAGGCATGCAATAGATTAATCTTATGAATTAATTAAATTTTATTTTTTATTTTTTGATCTGAATATAATATTTATAATATCAAAAAATCAAAGAATAAATTAGATCTAATTTATATTTTAATCATATTAAAATATAAAACTATAAGACTATCCATAGATTAAACTACTCCTAGTCTAGTCATACATCTCATACATGTTAGATCTACTTAGATTTAATTTTAAATTTTTTTAATTTTAGATCCTATCACATCTGATGTGATATCTAAAATTTATTAATATTAGATAAATAAAAATAAAATTCAGATCTAAATTAGATTTGAAATAGAGCCATCAACTTGGCTCTGATACCAGTTGAAGGAAAAACTGGCTTTTTCCTTGTAGGATCTTCCAGATCTAATGAGATATGGGGCGGAATATTTTAAAAAAAAAATTATTCTACTTTATTTTAAATCTAAGATCTATTAGATCTGATTCTTATTATCTAATATTTAATCTAAAATTAAATCTAAAACTTGAGGATTAGAGAAATAACTCTAGGATAACTAGATTACCATGTAGATGATCGCAGCAATATTCGAGGTTCAAAAATAGCCACGCAATCACCTGGCCTCTATCGGTATCCACTCAAGCAGGATCTGGATCATCTTCTCCTCATGAATCTTTACTCCAAAAATCAAATCTGAAACTGATCTGAAAGATCTTCAAAAGATCTTCTAAAGCTGGAGCAGTAGCTTCTCAACAAATCTCTGCAGCCTTCTAATGAAAGAGCCACCACGCCTTGGACAAGCACCAGATGGATGCCCAACCTCTGATGTGAAGAGGGGAGGGAGAGGAGTAGATCAGGCATAGAGAAATAGAGAGGATTTAGGTTTTTGCTGGTTATTGAGCTGAGTCTCTATACCCGAGGCGTAGACAGGGTTTAAATAGACCTTGCTGCGTCATGCAGTGCCACATCATTCGACCAATCAAAAAATTCTAATTAATTTTGGAAAAATTTTGATTGATGGAGTGATATCATCTAATCATATCAGATAAGAATCCCTACAATCTCTCCTACTGTTGGTGCCAACACTGGATAAGCACAGTGAGATTGGCGCCCCACAGTCCAAGTTGATCAAGGGATCAGAGTCCTCATCTCATGGGACTCTATCCTTATCCACATAGGGCGCATGCCATACCTGATTATGGCACCCACTTTGAGGGTAAAATTAGCAGATGGACACTCCATAAAAACTCTCCAATGATCTCTTGTCAAGTGACCTTCAGTCTAAGGTTCATAGGTCAACATTTGACCAATGTCCTAAAATGAAAATGGCAGGTGATCGGAATTAGCAGGTGTTGTCTTAAATTTATCTCATGAATTAAGACAAGTCCTTTCTGAGCTGGACTGGCTCTAGTCAGACTATGGGAAATCTTCTCAAGGTTCTCTTGGTGAGTCAAATCATATTTGGCTTAGTCGAGATGAAAAAGATTGCACGAGGAGAAAGTTAGGTTCAATCGTGTGCTAGCACGATTTTCTTGAACCTAATTGGATCTAATCCAAATCAATCGAACTGGGCTAGTCAATTGATGACATCCAGACCCTAACTCTTGTTTGTGTGACCCAGTTAGGTTTATTTTTATATGGTAATGAGATATGTCATGATCTCATCATCGACATCATCGAAACTCCTTTCGATGGATCAGAACTCTTCTGATTCAGACAATTAGAATGATCAATCATCAAGATCATTCTAATTGGTCTCAAAATCTATCAGTGACACCTAGCAGTATATGATGGCAATCCATCAGAAATGAAGACGAACCTCTCAGTGCAGCTACCTGTGTGATTGAGTTCTTCTATCATGAGTCCCGACTGAATTAGGGTTAAGGTGAACTCATCAAATCCAACATCAGTCATATGAATCAATCGATCGATCCAAGTTCGATGTGAAACCTTAATGGAAAACTCTTTTCCATTATTTCACTCTACCATGGCCATGGGCTTAAGGACTCAATCTTTTGATCATCATAGGACTACTCCTTTTATCTACCGAGGTTGATAGATCCCATCTTGGTGCAATCTGGTTCCTACAATGAATATGCTACAGCCAATATACACCTCAGGGTTCTGAATGGCTAAGAGATCGAGTTATGGTGTAGTCAAATTATAACACACTCAAGGTAAACTGTCGATGTACCTCAAGTCGAAGAACTAGATACAGAGCTGTAGCATCGAGCTAGTCATCGACGAGAAGGTAGACTTCCTTATGACTGCTCGAGGTAGTCACGTTTAGTACTCTTGTTCTCAATGAATACCTATACTCTCGCTTCAGTGTCTCCACACAATAAACTCAAGACATATCTATCCTAAGGAAGTGATCATACACCAACCTTCTGAATCGATCACCATCTTCGTGATGATCCTATGATCAGGAGCTATTTATGAGTTAGTTATGTAAATTCATATCTTAAATTTTCAACTCTTGAAAATATGAATTAATATTCTTACTAACTTAAAGGATGTATCACAGACATAATGTATACAATGTGATAGTAGAATAACCCTTTTATTCATTTATAGTCAAAATTATAAATTTGCCCTTACATTTGTACAGAAATGTGTCAGTCAATCTGGCATCTAGGGCACACATCTAGCACGATCTTCTAAAGGTCAACATCACCTCGATCCATGATTGCTCAGATAAGGTGATAGCGGTGCAGAATATGCTTGGTGCACTGATGGTATTTCGGTTCTTTGGTTTGAGTAATGGCTCTAGTATTGTCGTAGTATAATATGATGGGACCATCAATGGAGGGTGCCACTCTAAGGTCACCGATGAACTTCTGCAATCATACAACTTTTTTTGCAGCATCGGATGCCGCGATATACTCTACTTCACAAACGTTGTCAGCCATAGTGTGCTGCTTGAAATTTTTTCAGTAGATCGCTCAATCATTCAGAATAAAAGCATAATCTGACATACTTTTGCTATCGTCATGGTCTGATTGAAAGTTAGAGTTAGTAAACCCCACTAGCTTCAAATCAGTTTCACCATATACAAGCCACTGGTCCTTAGTATTTCTCAAATACTTAAAGATGATCTTTACGATCTTTCAGTGGTTCTCTCCTAGATCAGACTGGTATCTGCTCATTACTCCTTGTGAGTATATCACATCTGATCTCATACATATCATGGTGTATATTATAGAATCTACTGTCGAAGCATATGAAATTCTACTCATATGCTCTCTCTCTTGAGGAGT
Source organism: Elaeis guineensis (assembly GCF_000442705.2). Lineage (NCBI taxonomy): Eukaryota > Viridiplantae > Streptophyta > Magnoliopsida > Arecales > Arecaceae > Elaeis > Elaeis guineensis. Next base: position 73,596,189 of record NC_025998.2, read on the forward strand.
TATCGGATAATCTTTTTTTCTAGAGAGTAACCCCATGACCTATCAAAAGATAGTTTTTCTTGGAATTCTTCAAGCTGAACCACTTCAGCATGGTGTCAATGTATGTGAACTGAGACAATCCAAGCAATATTTTCAATTTATCTTTATAGATTTTCATCCCAAGGATGTAGGATGCTTCTCCCAGATCCTTCATCGAAAATTGAGACGATAACTAGACTTTTATCCCTTATAATGTAGGGATGTCATTTCTGATTTAGAGAATGTCATCCACATACAGAATGAGGAATACAACCATAAGTCATTTATCTATTTGTAAATGCAGCATTCTTCTCCATTCCTAACGAAGCCATATGTTCTGATAATCTTATCAAAATGCATATTCCAACTCTTGCATGCCTGCTTCAATCCATAGATGGATCTCTGAAGCTTGCACACCTTGGACTCATCTATGGATGTGAAACCCTTAGGCTATATCATATACACCTTCTCTTACAGCTCTTCATTTAGAAAAGCTATTTTCACATCCATTTGCCAGATTTCATAGTCCATATATGTCACTATCGCAAGCATAATCCGAATGGATTTGAGCATTGCCATAGAAGAAAATATCTGATCATAGTAAATACCATAATGCTGATGATAATCTTTGACAATCAAATAGACTTTATAGGTCTCCACCTTCCCATCTGCGCCCCTCTTCCTTTTGAAGACCCACTTACACCCTATAGGTTTAACCCCTTCATGTGGGTTAACTAATATCCACACATTATTGATCTTCATAGACTCTATTTCAGATTTCATGACTTCAAATTATTTATCAGAGTCGGACCTCGATATTGCATCCATATAGGTGATCGGATCCTCATTGTTCTCATCAAGTTCAATAGGATTCCCATCCTAGACCAAAAAATCATAATATCTATCCAGTTGATGCGATACTCTATCGGATCTCCTCAATAGTACTTCTACAACAGATTTTAGATTTGACATCATCAAATCCAGTTCTGTGGGTTCACTAGACTGTGTCGATTCTACCTATTAAACTTTCTCAAGTTCAACCTTAGAGGCATTAATCCCTTCCCCAAGAAATTCTTTTTCTAAAAAGACTGCTCTAAGGCTAACAAACACCTTTTGTTCATCAGCTAGGTAGAAGTAATATCCCTTAGTTTCTTTGGGATATCCAATAAAATTACATCTATCAGACATGGCTCCTAGTTTGTCTGTTTGAAATATTTGACATAAGCTGGATATCCCCAAACCCTAAGGTGAGTGAGCGCTGGCTTACATCTAGTCCATATCTCATATGGTGTTTTACTTATAGATTTACTAGAAATCCTATTAAGCACATAACAAGTCGACTCAAGTGCATATCCCCAAAAGGATATCGACAGTGTAGAAAAGTCCATCATGGATCGAACTATATCCAACAGGATTCGATTCTTCTTTTTTGACACACCATTATGTTGTGGCATTTCAGGAGGTGTCCATTGAAAGAGAACGTCATTCTCCACAAGGTATGTCAGAAATTTATTAGAAAGATATTCTCCTCCTCGATTTGATTGAAGAGTTTTAATATTCTTTTCAGTTTGTTTCTCTACTTCATTACAGAACTGTTTGAACATTTCAAATGATTCGGACTTGTGTTTCATCAAGTAGATGTACCCATACCTTAATAGATCATCTGTGAACGTAATGAAATAATGATACCATCCTCTGACACTTATGCTCATGGGTCCACATACATCAGTATGTACTAGACCCAAAACATCACTGGCTCGTTCATCTTTTTCAGTAAAAGGTGACTTGGTCATCTTTCTAAGTAAATAAGATTCATAGGTAGGTAACGATTCATAATCATTTTTAGCAAGAATTCCTTCTTGAGCTAACCTATTCATCCTATTCTTATTGATATGACCTAGCCTACAATATTAAAAGTAGGCATCCATGACATCAACAATCCTAGGGTGTTTATTTGACATGTACATTATATTAGGCTTAGATACAACATAAATTCCATTGTTTAACTGTCCAAGCAATATTGTAACACCATTCAAAATGATATCATAAAATTTTTTTTATTGATATTTCATAATTCGATTTGGCCAAATGACCTGTAGAAATAACATTCAAAAGAAAACTAAAACAGTAATGAGATTCAATAAGAACAAGAATGAGACTTAAATATAAGCTTGATAATTCCTAAAACTAGAATTGGAACTGATCTTTCATCTCCAACATTCAAAAATCTCTCATCATCTTCAAATCTCTCATTGACCTAGAGACTCTGCAATGAATTACAAATATTAATGAGACTTTTAGTATCCAATACCCAGGTCATTGTATCAAAAATAGAGAAGTTACAAGATGTTATCACATAAGTACCTTATCTAGCATCTGATTGCTGCTTCTTTTTTGGCTTGTTCGGGTCAAGGGAAGCTTTATACTGAGGATAATTCCTCTTCTAGTGACCCTACTTCTTACAAAAGAAGCACTCTGTCTGACTTTGATCAGCCTTGAACTGGAGCTTCTGAGTTTGATTTTTAGTACTTTGCATCTTTTTATTTTTTTTCTTTTTTCCTTTCTTAAAGGGACGATGACTATCCAAAGTAGATCAACCCACTAAATTCACTGTCTCCTTGTGGAGTTGGTGATCCTTCTCAAAAATCTGTATCAATCCCAACAGACCGTGATAGTTGACTATAGGCTTCATCATTCTAAAATGACTGAGAAATGGTAGGTAGGATTTGGGTAGAGAGTTCAGGATTGCATCCTTCCCCAGCTGTTCATACAAGAGAAAGTTGAGCTTGCTCAGTTTCTCGATCTGTTCGATCATGTATAATACATGATTGGTGACAGATGCTCCCTCCCTCATCCGAGCATTGAAAATGATGAAACTAGTCTTATGCCGCTCAACATTGTCAGGAGTACCAAAGGACTCTTTCTACACTTGGAGCATTTTCTCTGACTGAGCCTCTTCAAATCTTTTACTGAGCTCGTCATTCATGGAGGCCCACATGATGTAATGAACTGTGGTGCAGTCATTGAGCCATCTCAAATAAGTATCTTAGATCGTGCCTCGGGCATTGAGAGCAGGCTCCTCAGATGCCAGATTCGTAATCACATACAGGATCCGCTTGTGCTCCAGGATGATCTTAAGCTTTCGATACCAGTTATCGAAATTGGATCCCATCAACTTCTCACTATCTGATAGTGATCGGAGTGACATGTTTGAGGCCATATCTGCTCACACAAAAAAAATCAAAACCTAATCAATATATAAATTTATTAAGCTTAAAGACATGGACTTTAGTCTAAAGGTTCTACCAGTATTTTATATGAATCGATAGTCTCTACCTCCAAGTCGAGGAATTACTTTAATTTCTTAATGGATACTAGAATCCACACAGACTGCACATGAGTCTGACTTTGGTCGGCTCACCCATGTGCATCCATGGGTAGGTTTATTAACCAATTATTTCAACAAACAATTTCTAGTAGTTGATTTAGCCCCAGGTAACCTTTCAGCTGACTTTGATCTTCTCTGCAAGCCCCTGGTTAGGTCCAACCATTAACATGATCATACTTACGAATCTAACTACCAAATGATGAGGCCTGACTTTGGCTGGCTAATCTAACCACCTGACAGAGAGACTCGACTAAGTCATCATATTATGAATGATAATTCTAATAGTAGATGGGCATCAGGCCTTTGGGCCTCCAATGATCATCATACTAATGAACCCATTATAATTCAACTAATAAGAGGCTATGATCTAGTTATCACCATAATCAACTCATTTTAGTGACTTAATAATTTAAAAAAATTAATTAATTTAGAAAAAAGAGAATAGAAGAGATCAATCAGTAGACCATAATCCTCCCACTTACTTCACCAAGTCATTGAATCAGATTAGGGTCATGCTGATTGAAATGGCACCTAGATCAGTCACACTGATCAACCTTAATGACATGGTCTAACTCAAATTATTTAGCAATCTAATCAAAATATAATTCATCAAATTAGCTAGGTAAATGAGATCGGTGGGAGGGTCTGCTAAGCTTGTCTTAGACACTATTGAAATGGCTAGATAAGCTGCTCCCAATTAAAAGCCATCGATCGAAATGCCAAACTTATCTTAGACACCAATTATTAGATTTGATTTAACCAACTTAATGATTCGAGTTCAACCACTGAGCTACAATCAAGATCTATTTGGTCTAATCAAAGATATGGACTTGACCATCTACAACTATTATATTAAAAAAATCCTGATTAATCTAATTCAACACTTGGTTAGACTTAATCAATTTCTCTACATGGTCAATCAATTCTTTGATTCTAACCTTAGGCCTAACCCAATTAAAGAGAAAGACTTGATTTGAGCTAACCCATGCTCTATATTTTATGCAATGTCATTAGATCTTAAATCACAATTCTAGATCTAATCAACTCAACACTTAATTCTCAATTAAGTTTTACATCAACATGGTTAAGGTTTTAAAAATAATTTTTATGTAAACTTTTTATATTAAATCATAAAATTTTTTAGATCAGATCTAAATTTTTTAATAATTTTTAATTAAAATAATTTTGATTAATCAAGATTAGATGTAACTAGTTTCTTTGCAACTTACATCACATACAACAACACCTAGGGTTTCAAGATCTAAGATTTTATCAAAAAGTAAGTTTTTCTCCTTTCACTTTCTTCTTCATGGGACCTCACAATGGCACCCCTACACACCATGAAAAGCATTCCACTGAATGAAAAGAGAGAGTCATAAAACTCTACTTGCTCCTATGATTGGACGGCCTGGTGATTATCCAATCCAAGTACTTTACTACTCAGAACATCTAATCTAAACATGATAAAAATTAGATCTAAAAATAAATATATTTAGATCTAATCTAAATCATAAAAAATTAGATCTAACATCTTAAAATCAGATCTAAAGGTATAATAAATCATATGATAATAGCCATGGCTCTTATACCAATTGAAAAAAATATAGGTAGTGCTATGCATACAATTTCAAAAATTTTGTGCAGTGGAAAGGAAAGATTAAATCATGTAATCTAAATTATATATATAAGATCTAATCTAGACTACCATGCCATGATAAAATATATAAAATATAATGTATTTTAGATCTAAAAATAAAAACTCAAATCGATCTCATCGATGCTGAAATTCTAGATCTAACTATTAGATCTAACGATTTGATCAAGACATGTTAGAAACAATTACCAAACCAATGAGATCTTGATCTTTGCTGGTCTAACACTTGGAGAAGATATTTCTCAGATTGCTCACAACTACACGAAGTCATCTGGCCTCTACAAGAAAATCCACGTGAAGACTGGTGCAGATTAGGAGCTTGGAGGTGCTAGCCTGCAAACAATTTCGATGGCTGATCTTTTTTTTTTTCTTCAAGCACCTTAGACACTCCAAAGGATGAAGAAATCTAGAGGAGGAGGAGAAGAGCTCTGAAAAAATAAAAACCAATAAGAAAATTGATGTTTTGACACCAAGAAGAGGGGACCCCTTTTTTTAGGCAAGGAATTAGGGTTTTCATCCAAGAGAGGGCACCAAGAGTGCACACCAAATACCTTTTGGCATCCTAAAAATTTCTACAAAGGGCTCTACAATGTGGAGAAAGATTTTGCTATCTCACATGCCTAAGAACTCTTCAATAAAAATAAAGAAAAAATTATTATGGTACCAACAACCTTCCTTGTATGAAATTTTTTTTTTCTTGTTTTCATCTTATCTCTAATTTGGATCGCATTCGAATCTGACAAGAGATAGGATTATAAGTCATCAATTATTTTCATCCACCCTTATTGGGTGTACTACTTTGATGTCAAAAAGATCAAGCCAAAACGTATTTGGCGTAGAGGTAAGGATATGGGTCTAAGTATGGTGCAAGGAGATAAGGATAGAGTCTTAGTCAACTTGGACTCTTTATTTCTAATCTGATTATAATCCAAATCAAATTTGGATTGAATCCACTAATAAAAATGAATCTAATCTAATTAAAGATCTAAATATCTCAATAAATTTCTAACCCAATTAGAAATTGACTGATTTCAAACCCTAATCGAATCAGGATCAAATTTTTCTTATAATCAGGATGGATTATATCAAAATCAATCTGAATCAAACTAAATCTAATTCAATTAGACTTGATCCAAAGCTATTTACTCAATCAAATTGGATCAATTACTAATTAATTCTTCATTGATAGTAGAGTCCCAATCCCAATGGGACTCTCCTCCAAAGTCTCAGTTCCAGTAGGGTTCTTCACCATAGTCACAATCCAATTGGACTCTTCAGCCATCAGATCTGATCAAATTTTCTAATGCATATGACCTCATAGATTTAAATCTAAGCTGGTAGCATAGAAATAATTTTTTATATCAATCGATGTAATCATCTAGCAATGGTGACCTGACAATCGGATAGGTCGAAGTATTGCAAAGCAACATTCTAGAATCTACTGGTGTATGGTTACCGTATAATTCATTCCTTTAACCCTAATGCTCAAGGTGACCTAGGGTTTAACTGTCAACCCTAATTTAGTCGATCACATTATATTTCAATCTTTTAAATCCATCTCATGGATTATCCTGATCAAGATTTTACTAAATTGAAATACACTGATGCATATCTCCTACTAATTCAGAGAGATCAATTTTATTTTGACTCACACACTGACTTGATAAGTACTTGACAGCATCCAGTATCCTTTCATCACCAAATTAGAAACTCAGATGGTCCAATACTAAAGTATAGTGAGTTGCTTACAAGTCATCATGGTGGTCTCAGATCTGAGGGACACATATACCCATGCCTTTCATAAGCTACTCTTGACAGCAGAGTGCTCGGCATATGATCACATTCGATGTGAATTTACTCCTGTATTTTATCTGTATACCATAATAGTGTCTCCACACTCTTTGATTAAGAGGACAACCAACTTATATGGTACACAACGACCTATACTCGATGTTGCTATCATCCTATTAACTGCATATCATTTAGTCGCAAATATTTTTAAAGACTAAATGATAAATCCTCCTTTGTCGATTAATTATAGTCCTAAGGACTTCATTACAATGCAGAAGTTCAAAGATGAATAATTTATAATGAAAATACTAAATAATTTTTATTAATAAAAATTTATATACAATTACAAGAATGAGCACAATCATCAACAAGCTAATGATTGACTTTGGGACATATTTTCCAACATAATGGGCTTCAAATTTGATTCTCTAATCAAATCTAGTTCTGTTAGTTGATTCGATTGTGTCAGTTTTTCTACCGATCGAACTTCATCAAGTTTGTCATTAGTTCCTTCTCTAAAGAACTCTTTTTCCAAAAAGGCTACACTATTACTGATGAACACATTTTGTTCTTCAGCAAGGTAGAAATAATACCCTCTAGACTCCTTTAGGTATCCTATAAATAAGTATTTATCTGACCTAGGTCTAAGCTTATCTATCTTTAAATATTTGACATGAGCTGGACATCCCTAAATCCTAAGGTGAGAGCGTGTTAGCCTACGCCCTGTTTATATCTCATATGGTGTTTTATCGATAGACTTGCTCAAAACTTTGTTTAGTACATAACAAACAGTTTCGAGAGCATAACTCCAAAAGAAGATCGACAGACTTAAAAAATCCATCATGGATCGAATCATGTCTAACAGTATTTGATTTCTCCTCTCGAATATCTCATTTGTTGTGGTGTCTCAAGAGGAGTCCATTGTAAGTGTTGGTGTAGAATTCCACCGAAGTCAGAGTTGCTGGAGTCAAGATGACTGCGGCTGCCGTCGGGAACTGCAAGGAAAGTCTAAATCGAAGTTGGGGGTACTCCGGCAAGACCCTCTGACGCTCAAGTCAGTACTTTGCCTCAACAGAAATGGAGTGCTCGAGTGGGAATTTTAGCAGAGTTTTGAGATAGAGTTTTTAAGCTTAGAGAAGAACATATTTGGGGGTCCCTTTTTATAGACAGAGTGCATAACTAATTGACAGCAACATCTGTAACTGTCTGGTAGTGGGCTGTTCAGAGCTACCCAGAGTTTGTTACAGAGAGTAGTGGCACCAGGGATCGTTCAGAGTCACGTGGAATTTGTTACGGAGAGTAGAGTTGTGTCTGTTGTCGTGACTTGCCAGAGAGTAGTGGAGCCACATGGAATCCGTTGCAGAGAGTGGGGTAGGGTAGTGGCCATTATCGTGACTTGCCAGAGAGTTCGGATCTGTCAGCTGGAGCTCGGCTGGAACATCTGATGGAGCGGGATGGCTCTCTATCCCATCGATTTAGGAGAAGCTCGGATGTCTCTGAGGCTGCTAACGAGTCTACTATTGTTGGATACCTTAGGCACTGATACTACAGATGGGAGTCATCTGCTGTAGAAGCTCGGATGGAGGCTTTCCGTTGGTGAAGCCCGGTAGGAATCTGATTGCTAGAGAAGTCCATCTGGGATTTGCCTGATGTGAAAGCTCGTTCGAAGATGATCCATCGGAGAAGTTCAGTTTCATGAAGGATCTGGCAGGGGGTCGGTCGGTGATGGACTTCGGATGGCACTGGGGAGGTTCAGCAGACGTCGGAGGTGATCGATCGTTGTAAGAATCCAGCTGCCGGAGTCCATCCGTTGTGAAAGCTCATCCAAAATCCATCCATTATGGAAGCTCGGACGGAGTTCGGTTCTTGTGGGAGGCCGAAAGGAGGCCGCTTATTGTTGGAGCTCGATCGAAGATCTGTTGTCATGGGAGCTCGGAGTAACGACCTGGCCGGTGGATCTTGCCCCATGGTAGAAGCTCGTTTTGGATCCGGCTACGAAGAAGCTCGGCTGAAGTCTACCTGTAATGGAAGTTTGGAAGAAATTTATTTATAGCAGAGACTCGAATGGAATTTGCTTACAGTATATATCCAGAGTAGACCGCCCACCGTAGGAGTTCGAAGTAGACCACTCACTGTAGGAGTTCGGAGTAGCCTGCTCGTAGTAGAAGTTTGGAGTAGACCACCCGTAGAAACTTGGATGGAGTCTGATTACTGTAGAAATCTCGTTGTCGAAGAAGCTCGGATATTGGCAGAGTCTGAAAGAAGTTCGGAGAATAGTTGATCACTGTAGAAGGTCGGCTGGTGGTGAGGCCCAGAGAGCTTTTGGGGCAGCCCGATAGACGAATGCAGAAGTTCACTATCGGAGAAGTCCGGACGGTCGAGGGGTTTGGAGAGATGCCACACACAAGGTCGGAAGCTAGAAGAGTCCTGGAAGGGTCGGTCTTTTATAAACTTTGGTCGGAGGGTATTTTATACCCAACACCAGTCCCCCTACTTCCGAGTTTGGGTTTCGAATGAAGTACAGAGAAATTCTCACGACCGAAGTTGCTTCCCTCGATTTCTGTATTCGATGGTTGCCAGATATTTTGACATTCGGCACGCTGGTACTAGAGGCTTTTCGAAAAAGATTTCTTCTTTTTAGAATTCCCACCGGAGCATGGCTTTAGGTACGGTGCAATAATGGCTTGTCAGCTGCTAGCCATTTTCAACAGTCTGTCAAGGTGAGTGGGACACGCGGTGAGTGCAGGCCGGCCAGAGAAGATCAGCAATTATTATTACGTCGGATCCCAGGGTCTATTTAAACACGTTCTCCTCCTTCAGGGGTCTCACTTTGCCTGAGAGAATCCCTCGGTTCCCCTCCTCTTCCTCGAGAGTTCCAGCTTCCTCTAGCATCCTTCTTGGCCTTAGGCATCCTCCGAGTTGACTTCCATCATTCTTGCCATCTTCTTGCACTCCTGGGGCCGATCTAGGTTAGTTTCGAAACTCGTTGTCGTTTTCCTATCCTTTTTTCTTCATACTCTGTTCATTTAGCTTCCTTGAGGGCCTGTTTGCTATTTTTTCTAATTTTTTCAGGATTTTGTGGCTTCCGTTTGATCCAAAATATCTTCTAATATCTCCTCTTCTAGCAGTTCTAGGAGTTCGTCAGCCCCAGTTCCCCAAAGTCCTGGTACTGTAGACGAATCCATAACTAGGATCGAACCTTGTCTGGCCTTTGCATCAGACACCATCCTCGACTCCTTGACTCCGGATGAACTCTCACTGATAAGGATTCAGTATGGAGTTCCCCTGGAGTATGAGCTGGAGCTTCCCGGGCCAACTGACCGAGCTAGCGCCCCTCCTCCCGGTCGCTTCTGTCTATACCAGGAGGCCTTCCATGTCGGACTTCGGCTTCCACTACCATCCTTTATCGTTGCTCTCTTCTGCTTCTTGAATATTTCTCTAGCTTCCGTCGTGCCAAACTCCTTTAGATTTTTGATAGGGTTTCTTTCTCTTTGTAGTTTAGCTGAAGTTCGATCGATGCTTTCTTTGTTTAAAAATTTCTACACCTTCAAGCGTCATCCCTCGGCAAAGGACTGGTGGTACTTCTCCCCTCAGTTTGGTAGAAAGGGGTTGCTGAAAGGTGCCCCTTCTTCTATCCACAACTGGAAGAAGAGGTACTTCTATGTTCGATGCCCGACCTTGGAGCTAGGATTACCCCCTTGGGGCTCTCTGAGAGATTCCGTTCGTCAGGCTTCTAGCTTGAAAAGGGACGACCTCGAAGCCTCCAAAATGCTTGAGGCCTATCGAGCCCCCCTCCTCCCCGAACTTCTGAAGGAACAACTTTTGTTCAACATTGGCCTGAGTCCTCTTAACCCTGTCGGTACCATTATTATATATATATATATATATATATTCTCTTTTCTCTTATTCCATCTCTAAGCCGTGTTGATTTTCTTTTATTGCAGACATGGATGCAAGCGTGGCTCGGAGGTTAGCCCAGGGTCTCAAAACCCACAAGAGGAAAGATGCCTCAACTTCGGGGTCGGTGAAGAAAGCCAGGATAGAAGGGACAAGCTCGGCCACATCTGCTCTGGTGGCCGTCGCCGTCGAAGTCCCTTCCGACGTCGAACCCGAAGTCCCCCGAGCCCTTTCAAGAGCTCCTCGGTCGAGGATCCCGCTCCCAAGGTTCATCCCGAGGGAGCACCCGGGGCCGAAGGGAGGAAGAGAAAGAAGACCCTGGCCCGGAGGAGTTGTAGTCGCAAGGTTGCCGTCGAGGGGGCCAGCGGCTCCGAGGAAGACTTGGGGGAAAATCCCTTCAACAACAGGGACTTAATAAAGAGGTTGGTCGAAGGGTGCATTCTGCCCGAGGTTATCGAGAAGATCATCCTAGTCGATCCCGAGTTGCAAGTCTGGGACTCTCTGGGATCTTTTCTCGAAGTAAGTTAACTCATCTTTCTCCTCCTTCCTGCTTCTTAATTTATTCTTCAGCCTTCATATTGACTCCCCGACCTTTCTTACAGATTGGGAACCAGCTTGTCACCAATGTCGAGGCGGTGAAGATCGCCAAGAGGGAGGCAGCTCGGGCAGAGGAGGGTCGCCTAGTTGGGGCCGCCCGCCTCGAGGAGAAGATCGCCGAGGTCCTTAGTCTCCAGAAGGCACTGGAAAAGGAGGGACAAACCTCGTCCGATCTGAGGACCACCTTGAAGGAGGAGAGAGAGAAAGCTAAGGTCGAAATCTCTGAACTGAGAGCATAGGCTATCGAGTTGAAGGCACAGGTTTTCGAGCTGAAAGTGCAAATTCCATCCCTGATTTTGGAGGCAGGGGCCTGAGCAGTGGAGGAGTTCAAAGCCTCCTCCGAGATGGAAAATCTAAAGGTCCAATTTGGCCCGGATGCCTTCATCAAGGGTTTCGAACTCTGCCAAGAGAAGGTGGCTGGGAGGTTTCCTGAATTGGATCTCGACTTCCTGAACGAGGCATCCGATGATGAAGCCGGACCATCCGAAGCTGCTGCCGGTCCTCCCCTAGTCGGGACCTCGTCGACCACTGCGGCTGCCGCTGACGATCTTCCGGGGATGCCGAGCCCCTCTACCTCTGCCCCAGAGGTCCGAAACCTCTAGCTTTATATTTTTCCTTTGTGGTGATTTTTCTTTGTTCTCTTGTACTTGAAAATTATTTAATCAATGAAATCAGATTCTTCTTTACAGAGGGCCCCCCTCTTTTTTTTTTTGTATTCTTTTCCTTCTTTTTTAACTTCTTGTAGTAATCTGAGTCATGGCGCTCTTGTCTCCCAACAATAGTGCCCTACCGAAGCTCTCCCCCTGCCACAGGGGATTCCTCTGAAGTCGACAATCCGAGACCTCAGAAGGAAAGTTCGTCAGTTGATGAAGAAATCCAAGAAGCTGGAAGATGAACTTCACCGGCTGAGGAAGAGCCATTCGGAAGTCACTGCAGAGGCCGTTCGTCTTTAGGACCTCCACAAAAAGGGGCTCATGGAAGTCATCCGAAAGAAGGCTGACTTCGTTACGGAGCTCGAGGAACTTCGAAAAAGTGCCAGCGACCGATCTTGGGCTCAAGCTTCCAAGATCAGCTCCCTTGAAGTCAAACTGATGGTCGCACGGGAGAAGATCAGCCAGTTGGAAGGGAGCTCATCCTGGCTCATAGTCTAAGCCGACCGTGATCGAGACTGATCGCAGAAGCTCTTCGACCTCCAAAAGTAGCTACAGGATGCTGAGGCGAACTACGACACCTATCGAGTCGGCTGGAGCGGGCAAGTAGAGAACTACCAAAGGAAGCTCCAGATGGTGACCGACGAAGTTGCCCACCTTCGGAGGCAACTATCTGAGAGAGCCCAGCTCGCCTCTGCACAAGGCTTTGATGAGCTCCGCTCCTTGAGGGGGATCATGGCAGAATTATCCGTGGCCCTTGGGTGGGGGGAGGCTGAACTGTAGTGGCTGAAGATTCAGCTGGTCCATGAGAAGCAGGCGGTCAAAGATGCGGAGGTGAAGTCTGAGGTCCTGAGGAAGAGGCTTCGAGAGTCAGAGGGCGAGAGCCGGTGGTTCCACCAAATGTATCGAGATATGCTGTTGAGAAAGATGGAACTAGAGAAAGAAGTTGAAAACTTACAGCGATCCTTGATAAGGACTGAGATCGAGAGCTCGAAGTCAGAAGAAGCTGGGCTTCCTTAGAGCTCCTTTCTTCTCTTTTTATGTATCCCCTTTTTTTTTTCTCTGATCATTTTCTTTTTTGTTTTTGGCCTTCAGGGTTTTGTAATGTGTACTTCACCAATGAAATAAAAATGAAGTTATCTATTACGTTGTCCATTTTGGTATTGAGTTATCATTTACCGAACTTCTTTTATCTTTCGTCCCGTTTGACGTCGACATTGTTTGAAGATTTCTGATCATCGCTGTGCTGATTTGCCCTTTGGGATCAGAGATTTTCGACAAGGGTCTTCTTCCTCATTGAGGTGAGGTCCCCTGAGTCTCGGCCTTCAAAGGCTTCGTAACGCACACTTTACTAATGAAATGAAATGAAATTTTTCTCACTACCTCATCTATTCTTGCTTTGAGTCATTGTTTACTGAGCTTCTTTTGTCTTTCATCCTATTGAACATCGATGTTGTTTGAAGATTCCTGATCGTCGCTGTGCTGATTCGCCCTTTGGGATCGGAGATTTTTGACAAGGGTCTTCTTCCTTGTTGAGACGAGGTCTCGTGTGCCTTTGATGTAGTTCGTTTTTTACTTATCGCTGGCGTAGTTCATCATTTTCTCTTTTCATCTCTCCTTTTACTTTTGTGTTCGAGTGAGGGTCTTCCCTCTATTTTTGACGGGGTCGTAAGAGTGTAGAGGGACCATTGAGGAGGCTATCCTCCTTGTCCAGTCTTGATCGATCGGGCCTTTATTCGTGTCAGGACGAGGTTCTCCTCTTATTCTCGACGGTCAATTTTAGCTCATGTTAGGATGAGGTTCTTCTTCTGTTCCTAACACGGTGTGGGGGCATGCAAAGGCCGCTGCTAGGGCCTCTCTCCCCATCTGATCTTTAAGTAATCGGGCCTTCGACTTTGCTCATGTTATGATGAGGTTCTCCTCCTATTCCTAACAAGGCTGTGGGGGTGCATAAGGGCCGTTGCAAGGGCCTCTCCCTCCATCCGATCTTTGAGAGACCGGGCCTTCAACTTTGCTCATGTTAGGAAGAGGTTCTCCTCCTATTCCTAACAAGGCTGTGGGGGCACATAAGGGCCGTTGCAAGGGCCTCTCCCCCCGTCCGATCTTTGAGAGATTGGGCCTTCGACTTTGCTCATGTTAGGATGAGGTTCTCCTCCTATTCCTAACAAGGCTATGGGGGCACATAAGGGCCGTTGCAAGGGCCTTTCCCTCCGTCCGGTCTTTGAGAGATCGGGCCTTCTACTTTGCTCATGTTAGGATGAGGTTCTCCTCCTGTTCCTAACAAGGCTGTGGGGGCACATAAGGGCCGTTGCAAAGACCTCTCCCCCCATCCGATCTTTGAGAGATCAAGCCTTCGATTTTGCTCATGTTAGGATGAGGTTCTCCTCCTGTTCCTAACAAGACTGTCGGGGCACATAAGGGCCGTTGCAAGGGCCTCTCCCCCCATCCGATCTTTGAGAGATCAAGCCTTCGACTTTACTCATGTTAGGATAAGGTTCTCCTCCTATTCCTAACAAGGCTGTTGGGGCACATAAGGGCCATTGCAAGGGCCTCTCTCCCCGTTTGATCTTTAAGAGATCGGGCCTTCAACTTTACTCATGTTAGGAAGAGGTTCTCCTTTTGTTCCTAACAAGGCTGTGGGGGCATATAAGGGCCGTTGCAAGGGTCTCTCCCCCCATCCGATCTTTGAGAGACCGGGCCTTCGACTTTGCTTATGTTAGGATGAGATTCTCCTCCTATTCCTAACACGCTTAATTTTGTTTGTACGGGGGAGTTACTTCCTGTCGTTATAAGCTTATGCCAGGAGAAAAAATATGCGAATATGAAAGAAATTTTTATTTAGGGCAAAGTTGTTGGTAATACATTCATAGATTTCTCGAACCCTATAGCTGTGGAAGGTCTGCTCCCCATCGGGGTCCTCCTGAGATGGAGTTGATAATCTCAATCGAAGGTTGATCTTCAGGTTGCCCCTCCCTCCTTGGCAGCTCCAGCTACGGCAGGGCCCTAGGCCAGTCTTCCCTACCTTCAGGTCGGTGTCGAATGAATCTGTCGAGCCAACCTCACCTGATGAGCTCCTCGATTTCATCTCAGAGCTGAATGCATTCTTTCATGTCATGGCCGTGGTCATGGTGATAGAGGCAGAATTTGTTCGGATTGCACTTTTCGGAGTGCGAGCGCATCCTTTCCGGCCATGGCAGCTGCTCCCTAACCTCCATCAGCACTTGAGTTTTCGATGTGTTGAGAGGGGCGTAACTGTGGAATCTTTCGAGGGGAGAGCTCTGTCAAACTCTGCGATCTGGGCTTCTCTGCTTACGAGCTCGAGGAGAAGTCCAAACATGCTTGTGTCTAGGAGGAGTTTGAGAATGCGGCCGAGCGAGCTTCACTCGGCCCTTTTTCAACTGCGGGCTTGCTTGAGTCTCCCGCATGCCGCTCCTTTGCGGTCTCCTCGTCCTTCATCTTGAAGGCTTCTTCTGCTCGATCATATCTTTTGGCCTGAGCTAGCAAATCAACAAAGTCCCTGGGATACTTCTTTTTTAGGAAAAATAAAAGATCGTTCTTCTGAAGACCGCCCTTCAGGGCGGCCATCGTGATCGATTGGTCCAAGTTCCGGACCTCCAACGTGGCGATGTTGAAATGGTTGATGTAAGCTTGGATGGATTCTTCCTTCCTTTGTTTGATGTTGATGAGGGACTCCGAGCCTCTCCGGGGATGCCGGCTGCTAACAAAATGAGCCGCAAACTGGTGGCTCATCTGGTCAAAAAAGAAGATGGTACTCGGCTTCAATGCTGAGTACCAATTCGTTGCTGCTCCTTTCAAAGTGGATGGGAAAGCTCGACATAGGATGGCGTCTGGCATGCCATGGAGCAGCACCATTATCCAAAAGGCCTCCAGATGGTCAACCGGATCCGAGGTCCCATCGTAGCTTTCGAATTGGGGGAGATTGAAGTTTGGTGGGATCGGTTCCTGCATGATCATTTGAGAGAAAGGAGGGTCAGTGCAGATGTCCTCACCATAAGTAAGGGGAGCGTGGTGGAGCTCTTCGATCCGCTGGTTCATCTCCTGGAGCCTTCAATCCAGGAGATCCTCTCGACTGCGAGTCTCGAGGGTCTTCTGATAGAGTGGAGGTAGGGATCCTACGGGAGTGGAATCGTGATCAGACTGGGGGCTCTCCACCCTCGGATTCTCTTTGTCGGGGAAGATAGGACGACTGGCCCAAGTGGCCCGCCCCACTGTCAGATCTTGGAGCTCCGACGATGCTCTTTCCAACCACACTGACACCTACGGTTGTTGTTGCTGCTGCGCATGGTTTGCACTACTTCAGTGAGGCCTCTGACATGCTGAACCAGCAAGTCGAACTGCTCCATACCGACCGTCGTTGCCGAAGGAGGGGAAGAAGCCTGGAAAACTGGAGGCGAGGTCGGAGCCTGAGATCTAGCCGCAGAGGTTGTGGATTGTCTGGTGGATGCCTTTCGGGGAGGCATCAGGTGGAGATCTATTAGGAGAAGGAGAGGAGGATGTCGGAGGAGATGACTGGAGACAGTCCCGTTGAGCAATCCTTTAAGAGCAAGGGTACTACGAAGGTTCAAGATCCTTCCTCTAGCGCCAATTCTGTTGGTGCAGAATTCCATCGAAGCTGGAGTTGCTGGAGTCAAGATGACCGCGGCTGCCACCGGGACCTGCAAGGGAAGTCTAAACTGGATTTGGGGGTGCTCCGGCAAGACCCTTCGATGCTCAAGTCAGTACTCTGCCTCAACAAAAATGGAGTTTTCGAGTGGGAATTTTAGCAGAATTTTGAGATAGAGTTTTTGAGCTTAGAGAAGAATGTATCTAGGGGTCCCTTTTTATAGATGGAGTGCGTAACTAATCGACAGCGACATCTGTAACCGCCTGGTAGTGGGCTGTTCAAAGCCGCCCAGAGTTTGTTACGGAGAGTAGTAGCGTCAGGGGTCATTCAGAGCCACGTGGAGTTTGTTACAGAGAGTAGAGTGGTGTCTGTTGTTGCGACTTGCCAGAGAGTAGTGGAGCCATGTGGAATCCGTTGCAGAGAGTGGGGCAGGGTAGTGGCCATTATCGTGACTTGCCAGAGAGTTCAGATCTATCGACTGGAACATCTGATGGAGTGGGATGGCTCTCTATCCCATCGATCTGGGTGAAAATTGGATGTCTCCAAGGCTGCTAACGAGTCTACTATTGTCGGATACCTTAGGTGCTGATACTACAGGTGGGAGTCATCTGCTGTAGAAGCTCAGATGGAGGCTTTTCGTTGGTGAAGCCCGGTAGGAATCTGATTGCTAGAGAAGTCCATCTGGGATTCGCCTGATGTGAAAGCTCATCCGAAGATGATCCATCGGAGAAGTTTGGTTTCATTAAGGATCTAGCGGGGGGTTGGTTGGTGATGGACTTCAGATGGTGCTGGGGAGGTTCAGCAAACGTCGGAGGCAATCGGTCGTTGTAAAAATCCAGCTGTTGGAGTCCATCCATTGCAAAAGCTCGTTCGAAATCCATCTGCTGTGGAAGCTCGGACGGAGTCCGGTTCTTGTGGGAGGCCAAAAGGAGGCCGCTTATTGTTGGAGCTCGATCGAAGATCGGTTGTCGTGGGTGCTCGGAGTAACGACTTGGTCGATGGATCCCGCCCCATGGTAGAAGCTTGTCTGGGATCCGGCTACGAAGAAGCTCGGCTGAAGTCTACCTGTAATGGAAGTTCGAAAGAAATTTATTTACAACAGAGGCTCGAATGAAATTTGCTTACAGTAGATATCCAGAGTAGACCGCCCGCCGTAGGAGTTTGGAGTAGACCGCTCACTGTAGGAGTTCGGAGTAGACTGCTCGTAGTAGAAGTTCAGAGTAGACCGTCCGTAAAAACTTGGATGGAGTCTGATTACTGTAAAAATTTTATTGTCGAAGAAGCTCGGATATTGGCGGAGTCCGAAAGAAGTTCGGAGAATAGTTGATCACTGTAGAAGGTCGGCTGGTGGTGAGGCCCAGAGAGCTTTTGGGGCGGCCCGATAGACGAATGCAGAAGTTCACTATCGGAGAAGTCCGGATGGTTGAGGGGGTTTGGAGAGATGCCACACACAAGGTCGGAAGCCGAAAAAGTCCTGGAAGGGTCAGTCTTCTACAAACTTCGATCGGGGGGTATTTTATACCTAACAATAAGAGAATCCCATTCTTTTCTAGATATATCAAAAACTCATTGGAAAGGTATTCTCCTCCTCAATCTAACCAAAGAGTTTTAACTCTCTTCTCAATTTGCTTTTCCACTTCACTACAAAATTATTTGAATATTTCAAAAGTTTCAGACTTATACTTTATAAGATAGATGTGCCCATATCTGGATAGGTCTTCAGTGAAAGTGATAAAGTAATAATATCCACCTCTGACACTTGTATTCATGGGTCCATATATGTCAGTATGTACTAGACTCAGAATATCATCGGCTCATTCACCCTTTTTAGTAAAAAAAACTTAGTCATCTTACTAAGAAGATAGGATTCACTGGTCGGTGATGATTCATAATCATTGATGTCGAAGATTTCCTCTTTGGTTAACCTGTTTATCTTGTTCTTGTTTATATGATCAAGTCAATAATGTCAAAGGTAGGCATCGATGACTTTATCTAATTTAGGATATTTGTTAGATGTGTACATTATAGTAACAGACTGTGATAAAATGTAAGTGCCATTTCTTAATTGTACATGCATAACTATAACATCATTCATAATGATATCACAAAAATCTTTCTTCGATGACCAACGGCCCATTAAGGACCTACCTACCACATTTATTGGCTTCTTATTGAGTTGATTGTTCTTCTCAAATATCTGCAGTAACCCTAATAAACCATGGTAGTTCACTGCAGATTTAGTCATTCTATAATAACTCAAGAAGGAGAGGTAGGATTTAGGAAGCAAGTTTAGAATAGCATCCTTGCATAACTATTTATGTAAGGAAAAGTCAAGTTTGCTAAGGGCATTCGATCTACTTGATCATGTACAATATATGATCTGTAATCGATGTCCCTTCTCACATTCGGATGTTGAACACTGCACAGGAGGTTTTGTATCTCTCAACATCCTCAAGGGTGCTGAAGGACTCATCAATATTTGAAGCATCTCCTTTGGCTGTGCATCCTCAAATTTATAACTAAATTCATCATTCAGTGCCTCCCTCATTATGCAACACACCATCGTACAGTCATTGAGCCACTTCTGATAAGTGTCTCTGACCACACTATGTGCATTTGCAGTAGGCTCTTCGGGTAAGGATCCATAAGGATATACAGGATTCTTATGCTCTAGAATAATTTTCAGCTTTCGATACCAACTATTAAAATTAAGACCTATGAGTTTGTTATGGTCTAACAGTGAGTGGAGCGACAATGTACTAGCTATTACTGAATTGTACAATCCTAAAGATTTGAACTTTAATCTAAAGATTCTTTTCACTATTTTATACGAATTGGTAGCCTCTAACTCTAATTTGAAGAATTTATTTAATTCTTTAGTAGGTACTAGAATCTACATAGACTGTATATGGGTACGAGTGTGGCTCAACCAACTCATGTGTATCTATGGATAGGTTTTTAATCAATTATTTCTTCAAATAATTTTTAGTAAAATATTTTGCCCCAGGCTGCTCTTCAGTAAGCATATGGTGCCTCCACTAAAAATCTTGATTAGGTCCAACCATTAATATGAACATACCCAGTGCATCTAACTAATGAATGATCAGGTCTGAGTATGGCTTAGCCAACCTATCCATCCATTAGAAAGTCACAACAAGGTCATCATATCATGGATGACAATTCTAATATTCAGATAAACACTAGGCATGTGGCATCTCCAATGATTATCTAAACTATTGGATCCATTACCATCCACCTTAATGAGAGGCTATGATCTAGTTATCCCTATAACTATATCATTTTAAAGATCAAATAATTTAGAGGATTTAATTTTATGCATTAGAACCAACAATTCAACCAGCAGTCAAAAATTCTTCCACTAACTTCAATAAGGCATCAAAGAGGAGAAGAGATAAAACTGATCAAGAGACACCTTAATCAGTCAGGTTGACTAACCTAGATAGCATGGGTGAACTCAAATCACTAAGTGACCTAATCAAAAATAGATTGATCACATTGGCAAGGTAAGTGGAGATCGACGGGAGAGTCCTCGTTTCTTTCCTTAAACACCAATGTAATTGGCCAGGAAAGAAAATAGTTTCAATTAAAAATTATTGGATGTATGTCTTAGAAGTCAATATGACTGACACATTATATTTTTTTTGGATACAATTTTATACTTAAAATATTAATTTGAGCAATAAAAGGGCAAGTTTTATACTTATTAAAGAGTGATATATCCTTGAATCATCTATCGAATTAATGCTTACGATACCTATTCTCAAAATGTTGAGAATTAAAGGCATATATAATTAATTCCTAAATTACTCTCAGTCATAGTATCATCATGAGGATGATAATCAATCTGATTAGACCGATGCCCAAATCACTTTCTTTGGGATAAATGAGTCTCTAGTTTACAGTGTAGAAATACTGAGTGGCAAGTATTGATAATTGTTAGAGAACAACTAGTACTAAGCGTGACCATATAAGAGATCACATGGATTTCTATTCAAACATCAGTGATCATCTCGATACTACAGTTGTGTGAATAATTTTTTGACCTACGATAGCATGATTATTCATAATGAGGCTGCTAGAGTTTGATTACACATAAACATGGCCTCTTTGAATTCTTGTAGTAGATATTGGAGCCAGTTGGTCTACTGTAGGAGCAGGGTACATATCTAGATAGAATCTATCAATCTTGATAGAAAGGAGTAGTCTTATAAGATTAGAGAGGCTAAGTCCGTAAGCTTGTGCCCACAACAGTGTGATTGATGGAAAAAAAATTTTATGAGAATCACAATTGGACTTGAGCTAGTCAAATCTATCATATGATTGATTCATCCATGACTTGCCATCTTTGAGACTCATGATAGAGGAACTGAATCATACAAAAACTATACTCTGAGGTTCTTTTTCAGTTCTGCTGGGTTGCTATTACATACTGATAGGTGTTATTGATGGATTGTGAGAACTCACTAGGATTGTTCAGGATCGACGATTCTTATTGAGTTACAATAGAATTATTCCAATATATTGAAAAGAATTTCAATGATACTATGATAGAGGTCATGGTATATTTCACTACTAGATAGAATTGAACCTATGGGATCACACAACAAAGAATTAGATTTGGATTAAGTAATTGGACTTATGAAGTCTTAATTGGGTTAGGAGAAATCCTATTGGATTCAAGATAATCTTGCTAGCACAAGGTTAAACCCAATTTTTTCTTTAAACTTGAATTACTTATTTGATAAGAATAATTTAAGTTAATTACCTGCAAAGAACCTAAATGAATTAGATTCATTGGACTTCAAATGTTGGGTGCCTAAAATTTTGGATCATATGTACTAGGAGTTCAAACCCTTAATTAATTCCTTGATTGAATTTCATAGGATGCCACTTGATTTGATCAAAGTGTGGGCATGCCCACTTGAAAGATGGTGTGAAGGACAAGGGAGGGGCACCCCACCTCCTTTGGATGGCATGTGAGAGAGAGCCCTAGAGGGTGCCAAACCCTTGGTTCACTTGGGTGTTGTCAAAGGTGAGGCTTACAAGGAGTCCTATTGGGATTGGGACTCATATAAGGTGGCTAATTTGGTTTTGAATAGGATTCAAGCCTCTCCTCTATTTAAAGGGCTCTCCCCTAAGAGTTAACTATCAGATTTTCAGTAAGCTCTCAGCCACCCAAACAGCCCCCATGCCCTCCTCTCTTCTCCCTTTGGTTCACATGTCCAAAGCCTTGGACGTCCACCATCCTCATGCCCAAAGTTTGTTGGGCATCCCCTTCTCCTCTACCAGATTTTTAGATCTTGATTACTTCCAAATCAAGTGAACGAGATTAAGTGAAGAGAAGAAAAGAAGAAGATTAAGGAAAGATCAAGAGTTGATCACAAGATCCAGACTTGGTTCATATTCACAGGGAGATCATTCTTGGAGAAGAAAGATCTACACCAAAGAGGATCAATCTAGGCTAATAGTAATTGGATACCCATAGAGGTCAGACATTTGTGTATCTAAGAGAGTATCCATCTTCTTCCAAATCTAGATTCAAAGAAAGGATAAGCAAAATAGGTATGTGATCCAATCACATATTTAATTTCAGCATGAAAATCAGTATGTGTTAATTTCAACATATGAAGTAGATCTTTGCGTGCTTTATTCCAATGTATGCATATTCTAGATTAAAAGAAGTTTTAATCTTTTATTTCAATATATTATTTGAAAAAAAAAATTTGAAACACACATGCATGCATATCATACGAAAATCTAATAGTGGTATCAGAGCCACGAGCTTCATATGCATGAGATTGATATATATGTTTTGAAAAATATTTCAAAATCTAATTTTTTCTTGATACATGAGATGTATGAAAATTTAATTTAAATCTAAAAATTATTTCAGATCTAATTTTTAGTTCATATATAGGATATATGAAGGCATGCGTAGATCTAAAAATTATTCTAGATCATTTTCTAATTCGTATACATGATATATGTTTGCATGCATAAATCTAAAAATTATTTCGATCTAATTTATGATTCATATATAAGATACATAATTGCATATCAAGAGTTAAAAATTAGATTAAATATAATTGATGATTTATATATAAGATATATGATATCATGCCAAGATCTGAATTTTAGTTTAGATCTAAATTTTACATACATATATGAGATATATGCTTGTATGTTGAATTTGAAATTTTATTTTAAGATTAAAAATTTACCTTTCATGTAAAGAATTTAGATCTAAAATTTAATTTTAAGATCTGTAATTTGTGTTTGTGCATAAGGATTTGGTCATGGGTGGATCAAAAATTAAGTTATGTAATTAGATTACATCTAGATTTTGATTTGAATATAATGGGTTCAAATTAATTTAGCAATTGATCAAACTAAATCAAGTATTGATTAAGATTAGGTCAAATGAGTTTTAGATCACACAATTATTATGGATCAAATCGATTAAAACCCATATGTAGAATTGATTAATCTAAGGATCTAATTCAACTTTATGGCTTGAACTCAATTTGACTAAGCTAACTGATTTGAAAGCAATTCACCGATTTGGTCCTAAGGCAAGTCTCGATCAATGATTTTTAATTAGGAGCTACTTACCTGGCTAATTTGTTTGGTGTCTAAGACAAGTATGGCATATCCTTCCATCGATCTCATTTACCTAACCATTTTGAAAGATTGTGTTTAACAGTTGCTTGGCATTTTAGTTTAGCCCATGCCAATTAGATCAGTTATCTGATAATTAATTAGATAAAATCTAAATCTAAACCTCTCCATTAATATTAAGTCTAGAGGTCTTCCACCATCGTAGAAATATGGGTGTGCTACTGGTGTTGATTATTCTGATCGGTCACAGTGGTTCAGTTGCACATGGAACATCAACCACTCTATTAGCAAAGAGTTGCTCCAGGACAAGGATGGGGTTGGGTGCAATATCTGTCAGATGAGAGATCTAATAACGGCTTTGCATCTACTTGTGAATGGTGGGTCAGGCTTAACTAAGAAGTATGATCAATATCTGTCAGGTGAGCTCACATGACTTAGAGATCAAGTTGCTACAACATGCTTAGACAAGCATTTGGGCTAAAAGTTATCCTCACATTGGTGTGCATGTTACCAATATCTATCAAGTGAGGTGCATGATATCAGTAGGACTGTAGCACCCATTAGAAATTTAGTTATTGCATTAGGGTTTTTGCTTCTCCATCCGAAGAGTGTAGGGATCCAAAAAAATAGTGGGGCTTTTGTTTGCTTCTTAAAGTCCCTAAAGTAAATATAAAATTTAAAGTACAAAAGTCTAACTTGAATCTCTACTCTATCAGTTAAATCATGTCAACTTCAAACCCTCTAGCCCACATACTTGAGCTCAATCGTATAACCGAAACTAATTTTAAAGATTGGCTAAAAAATCTCAAGATTGTCTTGATTTCTAAAAAATTAAGAAATGTACTTGATTAGGACCCTCCATGTTGAAATTCGTGTGTCGGGGCGTGCATGTGTATTTTAAAATTTTTTTTTCTAAACACTACAGTGGAATAGAGGATTAAAACTCTTTTTAATCTAAATCATGCATGCATAAAACATAAACCATAAGGATCTACTTCATGTGCTGAAATTTAACATGTGATTGAATTACATACCTATTTTATAATTTCTTTCTTCAAATCTAGATTTTGAAGAGAAAGGATTTTCTCTTAGCTGTGCAAGTATCCGACCTCTATGGATATCCACTCAGAATTAGCCTGAAACAGTCCTCTTCAAATTGATTTTTTTTTCAAAAAAAAATCAACCTGCGAATCTGAACGAAGCCTGAATCATGATCAACTCTTTGATCCTTTCCTTAATCTTCTTCTTCTCTTCTTCTCTTGCCTTTCTTCCCTTGAATATGCCTACTGCTATGGGCTAGAAATCAGCATTAGAGGGATGCCCAACAGCCTTGGGCGTGTAAAGAAGTGGGATGCCTAAAGGGAGGTGGCGTGTGGACGTCCAAAGGGGAGGAGAAGAGAGGGAGTGGCACACTCTAATAGGAGGCATTGGCTACTGGTTGTGATGCCTAAGGACCTTAGGAGAGGTCCTTTTAAATAGACATAAGGATTGAATCCTATTCAATCTCAAATACAAGTCTTACTTGTATTAGGAATCCTTATAACTTAAGTAATTCAACTTGCTTTAGGAAACCTGTTAGGCACCAACTCTTGGAGCCATTGCACCCATTAAATTACACCCCAAAATGTACCCAAAAGATGCCCCATATAGGATCCATAAGCCTTCCAAAGGTGGGACATGCCCAACTTGATCAAATCAAGTGGCACCCCATCAAAACTATCAAGAAAATAAATTAAGAATTTGCACCCTTAATTCATTTGATCCAAAATCTTAGACATCCAACAATTAGAGTCTAATGAATCTAATTCATTTAGATTATTAGCGAGCAATTAAGTTTAAATTATCTTATCAAATAAGAAATCTAAATATAAAGAAAAAATTAGGTTCAACAATGTGCTAGCAAGGTTACCTTGAATCCAATCGAATTTCTCTAAACCCAATTGACACTTCATAAGCTCAACTGCTTATTCCAGATCTAATTCTTTTGTTGTGTGACTCTATATGTTCAATTCTATCTAGTAGTGAGATATACAATGATCTCTATCATTGTATCATTGAAACTCTTTTCAATGGGTCGAAATAATTTTATTCTAACTCATCAAGGATTGTCAATCTTGAGCAATCCTAGTGAGCTCTCACAATCCACTAGTGACACCTAGCAGTATATAGTGACAACCCAGTAGAATTGAAAATGAACCTCAAGGTGTAGTTTACATATGATTCAGTCCCTCTATCATGAGTCCTGACTAGATGGCAGGTCACGGATAAATCGTCAAACTTCATTATCAGTCATATGATAAATTCGATCAGTTCAAGTCTAATTATGATCTTTATGAAAATTATTTTCCATCAATCACACTGCTATGGCTACAAACTCTCAGACTTAGCCTCTTAAATTTTATAGGACTATTTTTCATCAAGGTCGATAGATTCTATCTTGATGCACACCTTATTTTTACAGTGGATCAACTATTGCCAACATCCACTACAAAGGCTCATTGAGACTATATTTATGTGTCAATCAAATTTCAATAGCCTCATTGCGAGTAGTCATACCATCTTAGGTCAAAGGACCATTCACACAACTATAGCATCGAGACAATCATTGACGATCAAGTAAAAATCTAAGTGATCTCTTGTATGATCACACTCAGTACTAGTTATTCTCTAATAACTATCCGTACTCATCACTCAATATTTCTACACTATAGATCATAGATCATCTACCTCAAAAGAAGCGATTTGTGTGTCGGTCTATCCAGATTGATCATCATGCTCATGATAATACTATGACTGGGAGCATTTAGGAATTAAATACATATCTCTAATTCTCAATACTTTGAGAATATGTATCGAAATGTTAATTCTATGGACGATCCAAGGACACATCACACTTAAATGAAAAATAAGCTTCTCCTTTTATTTATCAAATCAATATATTAAGTATAAAATTATGTCCTAGCTTTATTATAATGTGTCAGCCATATTGACTTTTAGGACATACATCTAACAATCTCCCATCTGGACTAAAGCTAATTAGCCATTAATCTAAGTCCCATCTTCTCAAGGACTTTCATTTTTGGCTGGCTTAATTGCTTTGTCAGTGGGTTTGTCATGTTGTTTGCGAAGTCTACTCTTTACACCTCGATATATTTCTTTTTGAGGTAGTCACATGTGATATGATACTGCTGTTCGATGTGCTTTAATTTCTGATGAGACCTCAGCTCTTTAGCAAGTGCTATGGCTCCATTATTGTCGCAGTAAAATGGTATGGCATCCAATATCATAACCTCAACTTCCATGATGAACTTCTTGAACCAGAAGTTTTTCTTTGCAGCATCCAAAGCAGCGACATATTCAGCCTCTGTGGTCTGCTATGATGGATTGCTTGAAACTCTTCCAGCTAACTGCGCCATCATTGTAAATGAACACATATCCTAATGTAGACTTTCTATCATTAGAATTAGACATTAAGTCTGAATCAGTATGCCCCTTGACTCGTAACTCAGAACCTCCTTCAAAGATCAAGCATAAATCTTTAGTCCTTCTCAAGTACTTAAAGATATTTTTCACAGCAATTCAGTGCTCCTCATCTGGATTCGACTGATAACTGCTCGTGATACTCACAGCAAGAGCAATATCAGGTCAAGTACATAGCATGACATACATGAGGCTCCCTATAGCTGAGGCATAAGGAATCCTACTCATAAGCTGAACTTTCTCAAACGTGGTCAGACACATCATCTTGGAAAGATTAATGCCATGCCTAAGAGATAAAAATCTTTTTTTAGAGTTTTTCATACTGAACCTCTTCAGTACCTTCTTTGTATACAGCTTTTGTGACATACCTAGCATCCTTTTTGATTTACCCTTATAGATCTTTATTTCAAGAATATAGGATGCTTCTCCTAGGTATTTCATAAAAAAATTTTTGGACAACCATCTTTTGATCATGGTCAACATAGAAATATCATTCTCAATGAAGAGAATATCATCTATGTACAATACAAGGAATGTTATTGCGCTCTCACTGATCCTTTTGTATACACATGGTTTCTTTTTATTTTTGATAAAATTAAATGATTTGATTGCTTCATCAAAATGATGATTCTAACTCTGAGAAGCTTGCTTTAATCCATATATGGACCTTTATAGCTTACAGACTCTGTGATCGCCATCACCAGATATGAAACCCAAAGACTGCTCCATATAAATATCTTCCTCAGGATATCCATTTAAGAAAGCAGTTTTCATATCCATCTGTCAAATTTCATAATCATAATAAGCTGCAACAGTAGGCAGAGTGCGAATGGACTTCAGCAGGGCTACAGATAAGAAGGTTTCTTAATAGTCAATGCTCTCGCACTAGCTATAACCTTTTGTCACAAGCTAGCTTTATAGGTTTCTACCTTACCATCAATACCTATTTTCCTTTTGTAGATCTATTTACACCCAATGGGAACAATACCCTCAGATGGATCCACTAAGGTCCATATTTGGTTTGAGTGCATCGAGTCAATTTTTGACTTCATTGCATCTAATCATTTTTCCAAATTGATGTTAAACATCGTCTTGTCAAAGGTATTAGGATCATCACCATGATCCTTATCTCCCATAAAAAATATTTTCTTTACTTCCTCTGTAAGTATATCAATGTACCTTTCAGGAGGTTGGGAGAGTTTGCTAGATCTATGAGGTGGTAGAGGAATGTCAACTACTAGCTCATGAATAATGGATTTCGAAGGATCTATAGCTCTTTGCATTTCAGAGACTTTCTCTTCGAGCTCAATTAACCTCCCACTGTCACCATCCTAGATAAATTATTTTTCTAAGAATATGGTATTTTGACTCACAATCATATTGTGATCTTGTGGAAAGTAGTAGTATCCCATTGATTCTTTTGGATGCCCTATAAAATGAGCTACTATAGATCTATCCTCTAATTTATCAATCATCTGTCTCTTGACATAGACCGGACATCTCTAAGTCTTAAGATAACCTAGACTTGACTTCTTACTGTATCATATCTCATATGGTGTGATAGGTACGAACTTTGATGGAACCCTATTTAACAGGTGAATTATGGTTAATAAGGCATATCCTCAAAGGTGTAAGGATAGATCAATGAAGCTCATCATGGACCTGACCATATCTTTAGGATCCTATTCCTCCTTTCAGATGCCCCATTAAGCTGAGGTATTTCAGGAGGAGTCCATTGAGAGTTTATGCCGTTATCCTTAAGATATCTCAAAAATTTCCGACTAAGGTATTCACCTCTTCAATCAGATCGAAGAATCTTAATGGGTTTGCTTGTTTACTTTTCTACTTCATATTTGAATTTTTTAAACTTTTTAAAGACTTCAGACTTATGTTTCATCAAATATATATACCCATACCTAGATAGATCATCAATAAAAGTAATGAAGTAGCTGTAACCACCCTTGGTCTACACATCAAATGGCCTACACATATCGGTGTGTACCAAGGTAAGTAACTCAGTGGCCCTTTTTCCATATCCTACAAAGTGTAACTTAGCCATTTTTTCTCAAAGACAAGATTCACAAGCTGGATATAGCTCTGGATGAAGAGAGCCAAGGATCCCATCCTTTTTCAGTTTGTTTATTCTGTCTTCTCCAATATGGCCTAGTCTATAATGCCACAGGTACTTTTGATTAATTTCATCTTTGGATCTCTTTTGATCTACGACACTCACTATTTGCTCATTTAAATTTACATTCGTATCAACATGCAAGTGATATAGACTGTCAATTAAAAGATCTTGTGCAACTAATTTATTACGTAAATAAATAAAATAAAAGTTTTTATTAAAATTAATTTCAAAACCTTCCTATGCTAGCACAGACATGAAAATCAAATTTTAACTAGCTACAGAAATAAAATAACAGTATTTTAAATCTAATCTAAAACTAGATAGTAATTGAAGAGGATAAGTGCCAATGGTCTCTGCAGTAACTTTTATTCCATTATCGATCCGAAAGATCATGTCACTTTTCCTCAACCTCCTACTTTCTATTAGACCTTGTATTAACGTACATATATGAACACTCGAATCAGAGTCTAATATCCAACTAGAAGTAGAAGAAATCATAAGGTTAGATTCAATTACGAGCATACCTTCCGAAGGTTTATCACCCTTTTTGGTCTTTAGGCTCTCCAGGTAGAGTGGATAGTTCCTCCTCCAATGGCCTTCAGCATTACAGTAGAAATACTTTCTGTTTGCTTTGGCCTTCTTAGGAACATCTTTCTTTAGCTTGCTCTCTTTCTTCTGCTTCTTAACGGATTTTGTCTTCTTCTTCCCAGTAGACTTTTTCTTGGAAGAAGTCCTCTCCACAGTGAGAATAGTTCCCCTAAACTCTTTAAAATTTTTTTCTTAGTGACTGTTGGGTATAAAATACCCACAGCCGAAGTCCTCAACAGAATCTGCTCAAGTAGACTCCGCCCGGACTCCTACGGGAGCCAGGCTCCGTTCTCAACATCAGCTGCCGGTAAGCCTTGTCCGGACTCCTACGGGAGCCGGACTTCGCCTTTAACTTTAATTGTAGGAAGACTCCGCCCGGACTCCTACGGGAGCCGGGCTTCATCCTCGACTCCAACGGCTGCAGACAGACTTCGTCCAGACTCCTACGGGAGCCGGACTCCGCCAACAACTTCAACCGCAAGTAGACTCCGCCCGGACTCCTACGGGAGCCGGGCTCCGTCCTCAACATCAGCTGCCGGTAAGCCTTGTCCGGACTCCTACGGGAGCCGGATTTCGCCTTTAACTTTAATTGCAGAAAGACTCCGCCCGGACTCCTACGGGAGCCGGGCTTCGTCCTCGACTCCAACGGCTGCAGACAGACTTCGTCCGGACTCCCACAGGAGCCGGACTCTGCCAGCAACTTCAACTGCAAGTAGACTCTGCCCGGACTCCTACGGGAGCCGGGCTCCATCCTCAACATCAGCTGCCGATAAGCCTTGTCCGGACTCCTACGGGAGCCGGATTTCGCCTTTAACTTTAATTACAGGAAGACTCCGCCCGGACTCCTACGGGAGTCGGACTTCGTCCTCGACTCCAACGGCTGCAGACAGACTTCGTCCGGACTCCTACGGGAGCCGGACTCCGCCAACAACTTCAACTGCAAGTAGACTCCACCCGGACTCCTACGGGAGCCAGGCTCCGCCCTCAACATCAGCTACCGATAAGCCTTGTCCGGACTCCTACGGGAGCCGGACTTCGCCTTTAACTTTAATTGCAGGAAGACTCTGCCCGGACTCCTACGGGAGTCGGGCTTTATCCTCGACTCCAACGGCTACAGACAGACTTCGTCCGGACTCCTATGGGAGCCGGACTCTGCCAACAACTTCAACTGCAGGTAGACCTCACCCAAACTCCTACGGATATCGGACCTCACTACCGACTCCAACCGAACTTCGACCGACAAGTCTGGACCCCCTGGCAGGCCACAGTAACGGCCACGATTCTGCCCCACTCCCTGCGGTGGGCCCTACGCGGCTCCATTACTCCCTAGCAGGCCACAGTAACGGACAACACTGCTCCACTCCCTGCAGCGGACCCTACGCAACTCCATTACTCCCTGACAGGCCGTATTAACGGCCATAATTCTTCTCCACTCCCCGTGGCAGATCCTGTGCGATCCTACCACTCCATGACGAGTCACGACAGCGAACGTCACTCCACTCCCCGTAACTGACTCCACGTGGCACACCCCGGTGTTAGCCACGGGTCCACTCCACTACTCTTCGCAGCAAACTCCTCCTGACCTTGGGCAGCTCACTGCCAGACGGTTACGGATGTCGCTATCAGACTACTGCCCCCTCCGCCTATAAAAGGGGACCCCAGATACGTTATTCTATAAGCTCTAATCTTTCATCCAAAAACTCTGCTAAATTCTCCATTCGAGCACTCCATTCTTGTTGAGGTAGAGAATTGACTTGAGCGTCGGAGGGTCTTGCCAGAGCAACCCCACCTCTGGTTTAGACTTCTTTTGCAGGTCCCGGCGGTGACCGCGACTTCTCCGACTCCAGCTTCTCTGGTGCAAGCGGATTTTTGCACCAACAGGATTGGCGCTAGAGGAAGGGGCTGTGCCTTCACAGTACCCTTGTTCTTAAAGGAGCGCTCAACGGATCCACCTCCGGTCATCTTATCCGGCACCCACTCCTCCTTTCGCACAACTACCTCCGGCTATGGTCGCCGACAAGGAGCGGCCGGACGATCGGCCTCTATCGGATCCCGTCAACACCATTTCGGAGGGATCCCAGCGGGAGGCAACCAACATACCAGCTGTATCCCCCAAGCGGCAAAAAGTTGAAGAACCCATAACCTTTATCGAAGAAGACACCCAGGGAGTCCAATTCCCTCATAACGATGCAGTCGTAGTTCCCTTGAATATAGCAAATTACGACGTCCGTCGCATTCTTATCGACAACGAAAGTTCGGCCGACATCTTGTTCTACGACGCCTTTTCAAGAATGTCTGCTCTTAGCGATCGTCTGAGGCCGATTTGCTCCCCCCTGGTGGGGTTTACCGGTGATGCCGTTCCGACGGAAGGAATGATAGCTTTGATTGTGACCGCGGGTCAATATCCAAAGCAATCCAGGGCTCTGGTGAATTTCTTGGTGGTGAAGGCGTCGTCCGCCTACAATGCAATCCTTGGCCGACCCAGCCTCAATGCCCTTCGAGCTGTCGTTTCGACCTACCATTTGAAGTTGAAGTTCCCCACCAACCAGGGGATCGGAGCGGTCCGGGGAGACCAGGCCCTGGCCAAACACTGCTACAACATCGCCTTGCAAAGAAGCGATCAGGCTGACCCCTGTCCCATCGATGGACTAGATGCTCGCGATGACCTCACCGAAGAAAGGGGTGGCCCAATCGAAGATTTGGTACCAATCCCTTTGAATGATGGAAATGCAGAGCATGTGGCACTAATCGGCTCCAACCTAGGGGAGGAGGTGCGGATGCGTCTTATTGACTTTCTACGGAGGAATGCGGACGTTTTCACTTGGGTTCCGGCAGACATGCCGGGGATTGACACGGAAGTCATGGAGCATCATCTGGCCGTCGATCCAAAGCATCGACCGACGAAAGAAAAAATCCGAAGTCATACCCCGGAGAGGCAGAAGGCGATAGCCGAGGAAGTGGATAAGCTCCTCAAGGCCGGATTCATTAAGGAAGTCAATTATCCTAATTGGATTTCCAATATTGTTCTGGTCAAAAAAGCAAACGGCAAGTGGAGGATGTGCATAGACTTCAAAAAGCTGAATAAGGCTTGTCCAAAAGACAGCTACCCCCTTCCCAGAATCGACCAACTGGTGGATGCGACCTCGGCCCACGAGCTCCTCACCTTCATGGACGCGTTCTCTGGCTATAATCAAATTAGAATGGCGTCTGAAGATGAAGAAAAGACAGCTTTCATCACTAATCGCGGCCTCTACTGTTACAAGGTCATGCCTTTCGGCCTCAAGAATGCGGGCGCAACCTACCAACAGTTGGTGAACAAAATCTTTAAAGAGCAGATCGGCTGAAACATGGAGGTCTATGTTGACGATATGCTCGTAAAAAGCAAGTCTTCCAGAAATCATGTCGCCGACCTCGAGGAGACCTTTGACGCTCTCTGAAAGTATAAAATGAAGCTGAACCCAACTAAATGCGCTTTCGGAGTAACTTCAGGGAAGTTCTTGGGCTTCATGGTATCGGAGCGCGGGATTGAGGCCAATCCAGAGAAAATTCGTGCCATCCAGGAGATGACCGCCCCAAAGTCGATCAAAGAGGTTCAGCGCCTCACAGGGAGGATAGCGGCTCTTAATCGCTTCGTCGCAAGGTCGGCCGAACGGTGCTTGCCCTTCTTTCAAACCCTCAAGCAGCCGAAGAACTTCTGCTGGACCTCTGAGTGCCAACAGGTGTTCGATGAGTTAAGGAGTTACCTTAGCTCACCCCCGCTGTTGGCAAAGCCTGAACCTGGGGAGGAACTATTTTTATACCTAGCGGTCTCTCCCATGGCCCTCGCGGCCGTCCTTGTCAAAGAAGAAGCAAAAGTCCAGTGACCAGTCTACTACATTAGCCGCACACTGAGGGACGCCGAGACCAGGTACACTAAATTAGAAAAACTGACCTACGCCTTGTTGATTGCAGCTCGGAGGCTCCGACCCTACTTTCAAGGGCACACCGTGACGCTGCTCACCGATCAACCGATCAAGGTGGTTTTACACCGGGCTGACACCTCCAGAAGAATGGCAAAATGGGCAATCGAGCTCACGGAATTCGACATCAACTATAGACCTAGACCAGCAGTAAAGGCCCAAATACTGGCAGATTTCATAGTAGAGTGCACCATCCTAGAGGAGGTCGAACCTGAGCAAAGCAAAGTTGACGACCTGAAGTCTCAACCGAACTCCCCCAACGAAGAGGCCAATCCCTCCGATCGCTTTTGGACCCTCTATGTGGACGGATCTTCCAACATGTCGGGCGCAGGTGCAGGCCTGATCTTGGTCAGTCCGGAGGGAGTCATAGCTGAGTACGCTCTGCGTTTCGAGTTCCCCGCAACAAACAATGGGGCGGAATATGAAGCTCTGGTCGCAGGACTAAGGATCGCCAGAGAGCTGGGAATAAGTCAGCTCCGGGTGCACAGTGACTCTCAACTGGTGGTGGGGCAAGTCAGTGGGAGTTATGAAGCGCGGGAGGACAGTATGGTCAGATACCTTGAGAAGGTAAAGGAGCTCACCCCCACCTTCAGCAGCTTCAACATTAGACAGATTCTCAGGCTGGAGAATACCAAGGCCGATCTTCTCTCCAGGCTGGCGACATCGGCTCCGGCCGAATTGCCCAGAGGCATCCTCTTCGAAGTTCTAAAACACCCGAGTGCAGAAGAATCGTGGCCCGTAATGGAGATCGACCACGAGCCCAGCTGGGTCGACCCGCTGATAACCTATCTTAAGGATGGAGTTCTCCCCCAGGACGCGAAGGAGGCTCGGAAGCTCCGAAATCAAGCCTCCCGGTACATCCTTTATGAGGGCAAATTGTACAAAAGATCATACTCCTTGCCCCTCTTGAAATGTCTCCGGCCCTCGGAAGCTGACTACGTCTTGTGGGAAGTACACGAGGGGATTTACGAAAACCATTTGGGGGCTAGATCTTTATCCCACAAGCTGCTCCGTCAGGGATATTACTGGCCAACGATGCATCGTGATTCGATTGAATATGTCAAAAAGTGTGATCGATGCCAGAGGTACGCCAACATCCAGAGACAGCCCACCACCGAACTCACACCCTTGAGTGCCCCATGGCCTTTTGCACAATGGGGGATGGATATCCTTGGCCCTTTTTCCATGGCATCTGGGCAAAGGAAGTTTCTCCTCGTAGTGATCGACTACTTCACCAAATGGGTTGAAGCCGAACCACTAGCAAAGATCACGAAAGCAAAAGTTCAAGATTTCGTCTGGAAATCGATCGTGTATAGGTTCGGTCTGCCTAGAACCCTAATCACTGATAATGGACGACAATTTACGGGAGCAAAATTCACCGAATTCTGTGAAGATCTAAATATCTCCCACAACTTCACATCAATAGCCAATCCCCAGGCGAACAACGAAGCTGAGGTGACCAACAGAACCCTTTTGCAGGGGATTAAGACAAGGCTTGAAAAAGCAAAGGAAACTTGGGCGGACGAGCTTTATCATGTGCTATGGGCGTATCGAACTACCCAGAGGTTACCTACGGGGGAGACCCCCTTTGCTTTAGCCTTCGGTACGGAAGCCATCATCCCAATCGAGCTTAAACTCCCATCGGCACGAGTCGTGGCATTCGACAAGCATCAAAATTCATAAAGTCTTAGAGCCAACCTCGACCTGCTGGAAGAAAGATGGGAGATCGCTCAGGTTCGAATGGCAGCCTACAGACAGAAAGTTGCTCGATATTACAACGCCCATATGAGCCCCCACAGCCCTGTTAGGGACAGGAGGAGAACCTCGCCCTAACTTGAGCAAAGTCGAAGGCCCGGTTCCATTTAGACCGGATGGGGGGAGAGGCCCTACAACGCACATATGAGCCCCCACAGCCCTGTTAGGGACAGGAGGAGAACCTCGCCCTAACTTGAGCAAAGTCGAAGGCCCGATTTTATTTAGACCGGATGGGGGGAGAGGCCCTACAACGCCCATATGAGCCCCCACAGCCCTGTTAGGGACAGGAGGAGAACCTCGCCCTAACTTGAGCAAAGTCGAAGGCCCGGTTCCATTTAGACCGGATGGGGGGAGAGGCCTTACAACGCCCATATGAGCCCCCACAGCCCTGTTAGGGACAGGAGGAGAACCTCGCCCTAACTTGAGCAAAGTCGAAGGCCCGGTTCCATTTAGACTGAAAGTAGGGGGACTGGTGTTGGGTATAAAATACCCACAGCCGAAGTCCTCAGCAGAATCTGCTCAAGTAGACTCCGCCCGGACTCCTACGGGAGCCGGGCTCCGCCCTCAACATCAGCTGCCGATAAGCCTTGTTCGGACTCCTACGAGAGCCAGCCTTTAACTTTAATTGCAGGAAGACTCCGCCCGGACTCCTACGGGAGCCGGGCTTCATCCTCGACTCCAACGGCTGCAGACAGACTTCGTCCGGACTCCTACGGGAGCCGGACTCCGCCAACAACTTCAACCGCAAGTAGACTCCGCCCGGACTCCTACGGGAGCCTGGCTCCGTCCTCAACATCAGCTGTCGGTAAGCCTTGTCCGGACTCCTACGGGAGCCGGATTTCGCCTTTAACTTTAATTGCAGAAAGACTCCGCCCAGACTCCTACGGGAGCCGGACTTCGTCCTCGACTCCAACGGCTGCAGACAGACTTCGTCCAGACTCCCACGGGAGCCGGACTCTGCCAGCAACTTCAACCGCAAGTAGACTCCGCCCGGACTCCTATGGGAGCTGGGCTCCGCCCTCAACATCAGCTGTCGATAAGCCTTGTCCGGACTCCTACGGGAGCCAGACTTCGCCTTTAACTTTAATTACACGAGGACTCCGCCCGGACTCCTACGGGAGCCGGGCTTCGTCCTCGACTCCAACAGCTGCAGACAGACTTCGTCCGGACTCCGCCAGCGACTTCAACCGCAAATAAACTCCGCCCAGACTCTTACGGGAGCCGAACTTCGCATCTGATTTTGATTGCAAAGAGCTCCGCCCGGACTTCTACGGGAGCCGGGCTCCGCCCGTGACTCCAATCACAGGAGGGTTCCATCCGGACTCCCACGGGAGCCGAACTTCGCCTTGACTTCAGTGAAGAAAAACTCCGAGCAAAAAGGAAAAAGGAAGGCAACGGACTATGACAGCTACGATTGGAAAACGGACAGCGATCGAGATACAGAAAACTCTGTTACCGCAAGGACTGGGGCTCCCACAGGGAGTCCCAGCTTTTGAGAAAGTTTTTGACACAAAACAGGACAACCTACTTAAGGTGACAGAAGCTCAGATCCCCGAACTCAAGCCCTAGGAGGGACCCCAGGCCCGATTGGCCCCAAGCAAACCTGCAGCCATTGATGGGAAAATGACAACCAAGTATCTTCGAACGGCGTAAAAGTCAAAAAAGAGCTCAGCAAATAACAATCCAACATGAATAAAAGAGATCGTCGACGACCTTGGGACGACGTGAAAAAGAAAAGAAGAAAAGAAGGAAGAGAGAAGAAAGAAGAATAAAGAAGTTCGACAGGCGACTACTCGATACAAGATGCAGACGAGGTAACAAAATCTCCTTTTCATTTTTCAACTGACAGGATGTACGTTACAAGACCCGATGGGCCAAAAAAAAAAAAAAAAAAAATGTATACATCATTGCAAGTCTCGCGAACACGGTTTGGAAAGGATGCACCGGAGGCCGCTTCAAGCTGCAAACTTCTCTTCCCATTTCTGTCCTTCCCAGCTGCGTCGTCCAGTACGTGTGATGGGCTCATCGGCTTTCGCCCCGCCTTGTTTCGCTCCATCTCCGAAGTCCCAACCTCAGGGGGAAAAGGATGGGATAGTTTCCCAGGGACGGT
The DNA here is from genome assembly GCF_000442705.2 of Elaeis guineensis. Taxonomy (NCBI): domain Eukaryota; kingdom Viridiplantae; phylum Streptophyta; class Magnoliopsida; order Arecales; family Arecaceae; genus Elaeis; species Elaeis guineensis. Next base: position 73,633,470 of record NC_025998.2, read on the forward strand.
AAGGGCAACGGCAGCGGCGACGAAGACCTGTTTCAAGAAGAACCGGAGTCACCCTGGGGGCAATGGTGGCGCCAGAAATATGCATCATCACCGAATACTCCATGGTAGCCGCCGTCCAAAATGCTCCGGCAAGGTCGGCATGCGCTACTTCCACCGCCTCCGCAACAAGTTTTACTGCCCCACCGTCGACATCGACCGCTTCTGGTCCCTCGGCCCTGACGGCATCAAGGATCCCGCCATAGCTTGTGACGACAGCTCTGCCCTCTTGACCAGTATCATCCCACCTTGCTACTCCGAAATCCTCGAGCAGAATACCTTTACCGACGGCCCCCGTTATTAAACCCCTGTTGTTGAAGGAATTCCTCCTTATGCCCCCTTTGAAACGATGGGGATCCTCAGCGGCCACCTGATGACCGGCGAACTCACCGGCCGCTGTTCTCCTCCTCGCCTTCCTCCAGGCCCTATACATCCCTTCGAGGATGGCCTTCGGAGTGGAGGGCATGACGTGGGAACACCTTAGAGAAGAATCGAGGGGCTGAAGATAGTGAGGGCTGGTGCGGAGGAAGTGGCTGAGTAGTTGGGCTCTCAGATGAAAGAAAGATGCTGTCCTTTCGACAGGATGGAGCCCCGAAGGAAGAGTAGGGGGTTTAAATAGCCAGCGGATCTTAGCACAGTTATGGCGGCGGGTGTCCCTAGGCCAACTGGTGCATGCCACGTGTCCCACGTGTCCCACTTGCCGCTATCGAGGATTGACTGTTCGCAAACTTTTGTAGCGCAACGCTTGGGATCACGTTTCGGCGGGAGTTTCGAAAAGACTCTTCAGGTCGCCCCGATCCGAAAAGACTCCAGCATGCGCACATTTAATGCCAAAATATCTGGGGGTGGCAGTGCGCAGGATTCGAGGGGACGATTTCGGCTGTGCCCATCTCTCTCTGTACTTCCTTCGTTCGAAATTCAAACTCGGAAGTAGGGGGACTGGTGTTGGGTATAAAATACCCACAGCCGAAGTCCTCAGCAGAATCTGCTCAAGTAGACTCCGCCCGGACTCCTACGGGAGCCGGGCTCCATCCTCAACATCAGCTGCCGGTAAGCCTTGTCCGGACTCCTACGGGAGCCGGACTTCGCCTTTAACTTTAATTGCAGGAAAACTCCGCCCGGACTCCTACGGGAGTCGGACTTCGTCCTCGACTCCAACGGCTGCAGACAGACTTCGTCCGGACTCCTACGGGAGCCGGACTCCGCCAACAACTTCAACCGTAAGTAGACTCCGCCCGGACTCCTACGGGAGCCAGGCTCCATCCTCAACATCAGCTGCCGGTAAGCCTTGTCCGGACTCCTACGGGAGCCGGATTTCGCCTTTAACTTTAATTGCAGAAAGACTCCGCCCGGACTCCTACAGGAGCCGGGCTTCATCCTCGACTCCAACGGCTGCAGACAGACTTCGTCCGGACTCCCACGGGAGCCGGACTCTGCCAGCAACTTCAACCGCAAGTAGACTCCACCCGGACTCCTACGGAAGCTGGGCTCCATCCTCAACATCAGCTACCGATAAGCCTTGTCCGGACTCCTACGGGAGCCGGATTTCGCCTTTAACTTTAATTGCAGGAAGACTCCGCCCGGACTCCTACAGGAGCCGGGCTTCATCCTCGACTCCAACGGCTGCAGACAGACTTCGTCCGGACTCCTACGGGAGCCAGACTCCGCCAACAACTTCAACCGCAAGTAGACTCCGCCCGGACTCCTATGGGAGCCGGGCTCCGCCCTCAATATCAGCTGCCGATAAGCCTTGTCTGGACTCCTATGGGAGCCAGACTTCGCCTTTAATTTAATTACAGGAAGACTCCACCCGGACTCCTATGGGAGCCGAGCTTCGTCCTCGACTCCAACGGCTGCAGACAGACTTCGTCCGGACTCCTACGGGAGTCGGACTCCGCCAACAACTTCAACTGCAGGTAGACCTCGCCCAAACTCCTACGGATACCGGACCTCACTACCGACTCCAACCGAACTTCGGCCGACAAGTCTGGACCCCCTGGCAGGCCACAGTAACGGTCACGATTCTGCCCCACTCCCTGCGGCGGGCCCTACGTGGCTCCATTACTCCCTGGCAGGCCACAGTAACGGACAACACTGCTCCACTCCCTGCAGCGGACCCTATGCAACTCTATTACTCCCTGACAGGCCGTATTAACGGCCACAATTCTGCTCTACTCCCCGCGGCGGATCCTGTGCGATCCCACCACTCTATGACGAGTCACGACAGCGAACGTCGCTCCACTCCCCGTAACTGACTCCACGTGGCACACCCCGATGTTAGCCACGGGTCCACTCCACTACTCTTCGCAGCAAACTCCGCCTGACCCTGGGCAGCTCACTACCAGACGGTTACGGATGTCGCTATCAGACTACTGCCCCCTCCACCTATAAAAGGGGACCCCAGATACATTATTCTATAAGCTCTAATCTTTCATCCAAAAACTCTGCTAAATTCTCCGTTCGAGCACTCCATTCTTGTTGAGGCAGAGAACTGACTTGAGCATTGGAGGGTCTTGCCGGAGCAACCCCACCTCCGGTTTAGACTTCTTTTGCAGGTCCCGACGGCGACTGCGACTTCCCCGACTCCAGCTTCTCCGGCGCAAGCGGATTTTTGCACCAACAGTGACCAATATGTTGACCAGTTTGGGTATAGTGCAATCGAGTTTGTTCATATGAAAATTTATAATAAATTAACTATATGAACTCATAAGGGATTAAATGATCAAATCCATCTGCAATTTCTTTTGCATATCAAGCTCGAGCTTTTCAAGCTCCTTAATGTCCTTGATCACTATCATACAATGCTCATGGACTGACTGCCCTTCACGCATCTTCAAATTAAAGAGTCTCTTGAATACTTCGAAGCATGCAGTATGGCTCTGCTTACCATACAACTCTTGTAGGTGAGTTATCATAGACCTGACAATGGGCATATGCTCATACTGGCTTTACAACTCATTTGACATAGATGCCAGCACATAGCACTTGACCCGACTGTCTTCATTTGTCCACTTTTCAAAAGCAGCTCTTTGCTTAGTAGTAGGACGGTTTCATAACACTATGAATTTTTGATCAGGTACATGATTTAATTTTTCTAAGGTCAAGACAATCTTGAGATTTTTGAGCCAGTCTTTGTAATTAGTTTCAGTCAAATGATTGGTTTTAAAGATGCGGACTAGAGGATTTGAGACTGACATGGTTTAACTGCGAGAGTAGAGATTCAAGTTAGACTTTTATACTTTAAAATTATATTTACTTTTAGAGATTTTAAGATGCAAACAATGACTCCTACTAATTTTTTGGATCTCTCCACTCTCCGGATGGGAAATGAAAATCCTATCGTGATAAAAAAATTTTAGTGGATGCTGCAGTCCCACCAATGCCATGCGCCTCACCTAATAGTTATTGGTAACATGCACACTGATGTATAGATAACTCTTTGCCCAGATACTTTTCTAAGCATGTTGCAGTGACTTGGTCTCTAAGTCATGTGGGCTCACCTAACAGTTATTGACCACACTCTTTAGTTAAGCCCGACTCACCATTCACAAGCATGTGCAAGGCCATCATTGGGTCCCTTACCTAACAGTTATTGGGCCTAACCCCATCCTTACCTTGGAGAAATACTTTGCTAATAGGGTGATTGCATGTTCTCAATGCAACTGAACCATTGTAACCAGTCGAAAACAATCAACACTAGTAGCACGCCCGCACTCTACAACAGTGGAAGACCTATGGACTTAATATTTATGAAGAGGTTTAGGTTTAGATTTTATCTAATCAGTCATCATATGACCGATCTAATTGGCATAAGCTAAATCAAAACACCAAGTAACTTTATTCAAGATCCAATCTTGCAAATTGGCTAGGTAAGTGGAGATTGATGGGGTCCCCCTATTGATTTTCTTAGATACCAATAAATTGATCAGGTAAGCTAACGAAACTAATTAAATAACTACCTCATAATTACTTATCTGAGACACCAATAGATCAATTGGTCCAAATAAGTTAACTCAAGCGAATCAGGCTCAAATCTTTAAGCCAAATTAGGTCCTTAGGTTAATCGATTCTATATATGGGATTCAATCAATTTGATCAATAATAATTACATGATCAGTTAACTTAATTGATCTAATTAACACTTGACTCAGTTTGATCAATTACTTAATCGAATTAAACCCATATGATGCAAATCAAAATCTCTAGATGCAATCCTATTACATGACCTAATTTTTGATTTTCGCATAACCAAAATTCTCATACAAAAATATAAATTTTAGATTTTAAAATTAAATTTTAAATTTAAATTTTTTATCTAAAAATAAATTTTAAATCATAAAAATAATTTTCAGATTTAACATATAGACATATATCTCATATATGCATATAAAATTCAGATCTAAATAAAATTCAGATCAACACATGACATCATATATCTCATATACTAATCATGAATCATATTAAAAATAATTTTATGATCTAAACATACAATCATATATCTCATATATGAATCATAAATTAGGTCAAATAAAATTTTAGGTTTATGCATGCATCTAGAAACTGTTCTAGATCAAAATTCAGATCTATGTATGCTTAGACATATCAACTATATGTTCTAAAATTAAATTTAAAATAAATTTAAAATTTAAAATATTCATCTATATATTTCATATATCAAGAAAAAATCAAATTTTAATTTTTTTTTCAAAATCTGTATGTCAATTTCATGCATATAAAACCCGTGGCTCTAATACCACTATTGGAATTTGTGTGTCGGGGTATGCATGTGTGTTTCAAAATTTTTTTCTAAAGACCACAATAGAATAGAAGATTAAAATTTCTTTTAATCTAAATCATGTATGCATAAAATATAAACCACAAGGATCTACTTCATATGCTGAAATTGAACATATGATCGAATCACATACCTGTTTCGTAATTTCTTTCTTCAAATCTAGATCTTGAAGAGAAAAGATTTTTTCTTAGCCATACAAGTACCCGACCTCTATGGGTATTCACTCAGGATCAGCCTAGAATAGTCCTCTTCAAATTGATTTTTTTTCTCCAAGAAAAATTAGCCTGTGATCTGAACGAAGCCTAGATCGTGATCAACTCTTTGATTATTTTCTTGATGTTCTTCTTCTCTTTTTCTCTAACCTTTTTTCCCTTGAATATGCTGTTTCTATGGGCTATAAACCAGCATAAGAGGGATGCCCAACAGCCTTGGGCATGTGAGGAAGAGGGATGCCCAAAGGGAGGTGGCGTGTGGACGTCCAAAGGGGAGGAGAAGAGAGGGTATGGGGCACTCTAATAGGAGGTGTTGGCTACTGGTTGTAATACCTTGGGACCTTAGAGGAGGCTCTTTTAAATGGACATAAAGATTGAATCCTATTCAATCTCAAATATAAGTCCTACTTGCTTTAGAAATCCTTATAACTTAAGTTATTCAACTTGCTTTAGGAAACCTATTAGGTGCCAACTCTTGGAGCCCTTGCACTCATTAAATCACATCCCAAAATGCATACAAAGGATACCCCATATAGGATCCATAAGCTCTCGAAAGGTGGGACACACCTAACTTGATTAAATCAAGTGGCACTCCATCAAAACTATCAAGAAATAAATTAAGGACATGCACCCTTAATTTATTTGATCCAAAATCTTAGATATCCAACAATTGGAGTCCAATGAATCTAATTTATTTAGATTATTAATAGATAATTAAGTTTAAATTATCTTATCAAATAAAAAATCAAAATATAAAGAAAAAATTAGATCCAACGATGTGCTAGCAAGGTTATCTTGAACCCAATCAGATTTTTCTAAACCCAATTGACACTTCATAAGTTCAATTACTTATTTCAGATCTAATCCCTTTATTGTGTAACTTCATAGGTTCAATTCTATCTGGTAGTGAGATATACAATGATCTCTATCATTGTATCATTAAAACTCTTTTCAATAGATTGAAATAATTTCACTCTAACTCATCAAGGATTGTCGATCCTGAGTAATCCTAGTGAGCTCTCGCAATCCATCAGTGACATCTAGCAGTATGTAGTAGCAATCAAGTATAACAAAAACTGAACATCAAAATATAGTTTACATATAATTCAGTCCCTCTATCATGAGTCTCGACTAATTGGCAGGCCATGGATAAATCGTCAAACCTCATTATCAGTCATATGATAAATTCGAATAGCTCAAGTCCAATTATGATTCTTATGGAAAGTCTTTTCCATTAATCACACTGTTGTGGCCATAAACTCTCAAACTTAGCTTCTTAAATCTCATAGGACTACTCTTTTCTATCAAAGTCAATAGATTTCATCTTGATGTGCATCCTACTCCTACAGTGGACCAACTATCACCAATATCCACTACAAGGGCTCATTGAGATCATGTTTATGTATCAGTCAAACTCCAATAATTTTACTGTGAGCAGTTATACCATCTCAAATCGAAGGACTATATTGGACATTCATAGTTTCATTCATGTAAAATATTTTAAAACAAATATGCAGTGAAAATTTAAAAATTCAGATTAAATCTAATTTTATCCAAGTATGTATAAGATCAAATCTTAAAATCATAAATAGAATCGATAAATATGAGATAGAATTCAGATATAAAAATTAAATAGAAAAAAATAAATAGTGAAGATCTAACCTTCATATCTTGGCACGGTCGATCCACACCATAAATTGATGATCATGGATATCTTCCGAAGATCCCTTGAAGCCGCACAAGTATCCGACCTCTATGGATATCCACACGAGACTTCGATCTACTCAGAAGCTTCTTGATCTCACCGGAGTGCTAGCTCTCCTGCAGAGATCATATCTTGATGGTTGAAAAATCTTCTTTTCTCTCAAGACACTCTTAGAGAAGAAGAATAAAATAGGAGGATGATGATCTTTACGCTAGAGATCTTGAGAAGAATCCTTTCTTCTCTTTCTTTCCTAAAATCGATGCACCAAATCTCTATGCTAGAGATGTAAAAATTTTAATCCAGCTCTTGGACAAAGAAAAGAAGAAAAATTCATGTCCAAACTAAGACAAAAAGAGAGAGATATGGTCCTAATAACCAACCTTTGGTTGTTGATAAGAAAGAAGGGATATGTCCCAACTTACCTCATGTCATAATGATGTCGCACCCTCTCTTTCTCTTCTCTATTTTTTTCATGCATGCCCCCTGGTTTTTGGTATCTCAAAACTGATCACATCAGCCATAGGTACCATCCCATAAGACCCACATATAAATAGGCAAAGGGGATAAAGATTAGATGAGAAGATAAGAGTCCAATGATCCTTGGACTCTTGATTTTTATACCGCCCAATACCCAATCCTTTTTTGCCCCATTATCACATGGAAAGAAAAGATTTTTCTTTGGATTCTTACATGCTAAATAGGAGAAGAGGTGGCATCCAAAAAATCTAGTAGGCATGGGATATATGGCGTCCAAAATCCAAGTGAGCGAGGGACCTTTTATGGCCCATGGAAAGAAAGAGTTTTAACATCATGGGACTCTTCTTTAGATGGCTGATTTAAACTAATTTAAACTTTAACCAATTTTAATCATATTAAGAATTGATTAGACCTAAATAGATTAAAATTTAAATCTGATTAGGAGCCTAAACTATTTAGATTTGATGTCACCTAATTAGAGGAGTCCTAGTCCTTTTAGACTCTCTCTTGGTACTTGAATCAAACTCAATTTAATCCTAATCTCATTAGGATTTAGTGCATCTATGAAAAAAAGAATTTTTAGTCCAAATAGAAACTCAAACACTCTTGGTTAGATTCTAATCTAATTAGAAATTAAGTCAAACTCAAATCCTGATCAAATAAGAAATCATTCTCCCATGCAATTTGGTTATCTCATTATCTAATTAGGCTTGATCAAATCAAACTCATGTTGAGTCAAATTAAATCTAATTTAATTAGACTTGATGCAAGCCCCATTGCTCAATCAAATTGAGTCAATTAGCAATCCAATTACTAATTAATCCTCCTATAACTCACTAACTCTTTAGCGAGTTACTTAATTATAGCTTTTGCATTGGATTAATCATCAATCAAATTGATAATCAAATCTTATTATGATTCATAATTATAATTTAACCATCTAAGCAGTCAAAAGCCTCTTTGTGTGTGATCCCATAAATTTTATTCTGTCTGGTAGTGAGATATATAATGATCCCTATCAATATCATCAAAACTCCTTTCAATGGATTGGAACCATTCCAACTCTGTCCATCAAGGATCATCGATCATCAAGATGATGTTTATGGATCTCACAATCCATCAGTGACACCTAGCAGTATATAGTGATAATCAAGTAGAATAAAAGGTGATGAATCTTTAGGTACAGTTAGCATATGATACAGTCTTTCTATCGTGAGTTCCAACCAGATGGCAGATTATGGATGAATCATCAAATCTCATCATCGATCATATGATAGATTCAATTAGCTCGAGTCCATGTATGAGTTCTCATAAAAACTCTTTTGCATTAAACACACTGCTATGACCATAGACTTAAGAACTCCATTTTTTAAATCTTATAGGACTACTCCGTTCTACTAAGATTGATAGATTTCATCTAGGTGCACATCCTACTCTTATAGTGGACCAACTATCATCAACATCCACTACAAGGACTTATTAAGTCAATATTTATGTGTAGTCAAGCTCCAGCAGCCACACTGCAAGCAACTATAGCACCACAGGTCAAAGTACCAGTCACACAACTGCAGCATCGAGAAAGTCACTAACAAGTGAGTAGATATCCATGTGACTTCTCGTGTTGGTCACGTTCAGTGCTAGATGTTCTCTAACAACCACCTGCACTCTCGCTCCAGTGTCACTACACCACAGACTTGAGACTTGTCTGTTCGAAGGAAGCGATCTATGCACTGGTCTATCTAGATCAATCACCATCTTCATGATGATCCTATGACCAAGAGCAATTTAGGAATTAACCATCAATGATACATGTCTCAAATTCTCAACTCTTTGAGAATATATGTCATTATTTTGTTAATCCCTTGGATGATTCATGGACACATAAAATATGAATGGTAATATGAATGCCCATAACATATAAAAAATATATCCCAGTCATATAATATACATCAGCCAAGATTGGTTTCTAGGACATACATCCAACAATCTCTCACTTGCACTAAAGCCAATATGCCATATACCAAGCTTCATCTTGTCAAGACAGGCTTTAGTCTTAAGCTAGCTAAGTGACTTACTAGTGGGTTAACTACATCTCATGTCGTGTTTGCTCTCTGCACCTCTATATATTTCTACTTGAGGTAGTCGCATATTCTATTGCTCTATGTGCTTGAATATCTGATGAGACCTAGGCTCCTTAGCAAGGGCTATAGTTTCATTGTCTTTGCAGTATAGTGTCATGGCATCTGATGGTATGACATCCATTTCTATAGCTAACATTAGAATCAGAATGCATCCTATACATCTACAGTATACTCACCTTCCATCGATCGATTGCTTGGAATCCTTCCAAGATATCGACATGATTACACCTATGATGTAGATATTTTACCATCAACATCAGACATAAAATCTGAATCGATGTATCCTCCCACTCTTAGCTTTGATCCTTCTCTAAAATTAAGAATAAATCTTTAGTTTTTCTCAAGTACTTAAGGATGTTTTCATAGCAATCCAGTGTTCTCAGCCTGGATACGACTGATATCTACTCGTGATATTCACAGTATAAACTATATCAGTTCGAGTACATTACATGGCATACATCTATGCCCAAGAGGGTAGCAGACCCCTCTCCAAGATTTCTATATTGAACTCTTTCAATATCTACTCTCTGTACTTTATCTATAAAAACACAAGCCTTCAATTACATCTATCTCTATAGATCTTTATATTCTTAGAATATAGGATGCTTGCTTTATGTCTTTCATGAAAAATTCTATATATAACTATATTTTAATCGATGTCAGTATTGCATACTTTTACTGACTTTTTTAAAAACACATAATTTCTCATTTCTGATCAAATAATTTGATCATATCATCGAAATGAGTGTTCTAACACCAAGATTATTGCAGATTTTATAATCCCTTGTCACGAGAAGCGAAATCCATAAACTACTCCATACATAAATCTTCAAAAGATATCCAATCAGGAAAGCTAATTCATATCTCTTTTTTAGAGTCGATGTCCAATATCGCATCGTTGTAGGTTTTGGGATCATCTCTATGTTCTCTATCTTCCATGAGAAATAATTTTTCTCTACACCCTCTGTTAATCATACCCAAGTACCTTTCGAGAGGATAGGAGATCCTACTATATCTATGAGATGAAGGAATAAACGTATACTGGCTCATCATGAATAGATTCTTTAGGTCCTATGGCTCGTCGCTCTTTAGAGATACTCTCTTCGAGCTTAACTTTCCTCACACTACTTTATCTTGATTAAATAATTTTTTAAGAAGATAGCACGATAGGTTACAATCACATTGTATTCTTTTCAGAAGAAAAGTGGTATCTCAAACTCTTTTAGGATGAGCTTTATAGACCTATCCTCTAACATATCTACCTGCCGTCCTTGACATAGGTTAGATATCTTTGAATCTTGAAATAATCAAGATTCAGTTCTCACTGTGCCATATTTCATATGGTGTGGTAGGAACAGATTTAGAGAGAATCTAATTTCATAGAAATGAAGCATGTCCCTAAAGAAATAAAATAAATTAGTGAAGTCCATCATGGATTAGACCATATCTCATATAGTCTCACGACTCTTCTTAATTATTTCATTGAGTTGAGATGTACTAAGAGGGGTCCAATATGAAACTATGCCATTTATGAGATAATCAAAAAAATTTTTCTTTGATATTGCATCCTCAATTCGATCGAAGTATTTTTAAGAATTCTTAGATTTTCTTCTCTACTTTACATCTAAATTTTTTGAATCTTTTAAAAATTTGAGATTTATATCTCATATACTTACCCATACCAAGACTGATCATCGATAAAGGTAATGAAGTAGAGACAACTCTTTTTGTTAGCACATTAAATAGGCTACACACATCAAATATGTACTAGGATAAGTATCTCAGTGGTCCCTTTCTTCTTATCCCACAAGAGTAGTTTGGTCACATTTCCTCAAAGAGATTATGCACAAACTAGATATGACTCAGTAGTCAATGAGCCCAAAAGCCCATATTTTTTCAATTTATTAATCATTTCTTCTCCTATATGACTTAGCCTAAGGTTTTATATATACTTAAGGTTTATCTCAACTTTGGATCTCTCAGATCTAATGGCATTCATTGCTTGCTCAATTAAGTTCACAGATACATCACCATGCAAATGATAAAGACTATCTCTAAGAACTAAATTTAAATGATAATTACAAAAGATAGATGTCCATGGCTACAGTAGCAACTATTATCCTATTACCAATTTTAAGGGTTATTTTCTTAGCCCTCTATTTTTCCATAAACTCTATATAAAAATACTAGAGTCTAAAACTTAACTAGGAGAAGAAAAAAATCATAAGGATAGTATTGAGCAATTTCGATATGCCTGCTCAAGGCTTGTCTTAATTTTTTTAAGCTCTCCAGGTATTTACCTCTGAACTCTTTCAAGATTCCTTTGTTAGTAACAATTTGATCAATTCAGATAAGATGTCAAGATGGTCATTCATATGATAGTCTACCATAAACTATCCATATAAACTAAACAGAGATCGTAGGATCAAATTCAGAAGTAATTTCTTATGCATGATCATGTTGAGCATTTTAAGCTCCTTAATGTCCTTGATTATCATCAAATAATAATCATAGACTGATTGCCTATCACACATCTCATACACTGTGCAACTTTGATCATCTCACAATATTTGTAGATGGATCAATATATCATTGACAGTGAACATATGCTCATGCATACGTTGGAGTTCATCTAACATAGACTTCAACATATAGCACCTATCTTTATTGTCATTATCCATCCACTCATCAAGTATAGCTCGTTGACTTTGGGTTGGATAGGTTGTTAATATTAGAATAATCTGATAGAGAATATTATTTAATTTTCTAAAATTATAAATAATTTTTAGATTTGTGAGCCAGTCTATGTATTGGTTTTAGTTAAACGGTTGATACCTAGGATTTGGGCTAGACGGTTGGAAGCTGACAATAAACAACAGAGAGCAAAGATTATAGTTGGATGTTTGTACTTATTTCATAATTTGCTCTTGAAATTTTTAGATGCAAAAAGACTCTCACTATTTTATCAAATCTCTCACACACTCCGGGTGGAGAAACAAAAATCCTAATGCAACAACTAAATTTCTAATGGATGTTGCGGTCCCATCGATGCCGTGTACCTCACCTAACAGTTATTGATAATACGAACATCGATACATAGATAACTCTTTGCCTACATGCTTCTCTAAGCATGTTGCAGCTACTTGGTCTTTAAGTCATGTAGGCTCACCTAATAGTTATTGCCCACTCTTTAGTTAAGTCAAACCCATTGTTCACAAGCAGGTGCAAAATCATCATTGGGTCTCTCATATAACAGTTATTAGGTCCAACCCTATCTTTACCCTGGAGCTACTCTTTGCTAATAGAGTGGTTGCGTGTTTTCGATGCAACTGAACCACTGTGACCAGCCAAGAACAATCGATGCCGGTAGCATGTCTGCACATCTATAATGGTGGAAGATCATTGGACTTAATATATATAGAGAAATTTGAATTTAGGTCTCATCTAATCAATCATCATATGACTGATCTAATTGGCATGTGCTAAACCAAATCACCAAGCAACCATATTTAAGACTCAAATCTTCCAAATTGGCCAGATAAGTTAAGATTGGTGGAAGTCCCCCCGTTGCTTTCCTTAGACATCAATAAATTAGTCAAGTTAGCAAATAGAACCAATTAAATAATCACCTTTCAATTACTTGTCTTAGATATTAATTGGTTAATTGGTCTGAATAGGTTAGCTTAGGTGAATCAGATTTGAGCGATAGAGCTGAATTAGGTCCTTTGGTTAATTGATTCTATATATGAGTGTTAATCGATTCGATCAATAACAATTGTATGATCTTAAGCTCTATTGATCTCACCCTAATCAATACTTTACTTGGTTTGATTAACTACTAAATTGATTTAAACCCAATACGATCAAATCAGAAATCCCAGATGTAATCAAATTACATGACCTAACTTGATCTATCCATGACTGATCACTCATGCACAAACATTAATTTCAGATCTTAAATCTAAATTTTTAGATCTAAATTTTTTATATAAAAGTATGTTTTGATCTTAAAATAATTTTCAGATCATACATACAAATATATATCATATATATGAATAAAGTTCAAGTCATAAATAAATTTCAGCCCTAAACATGCTGTCATATATCATATATACGAATCAAAATAGATCTTAAAATTCTTTTTAGATCTAAACAATAAAATATATATCACATATATGCTGAAAAATTAGATCTAAAATTTTATTTTAATCAAAAATTTTAATACCATTCTAGAACAACCATACAGCATAACAAGTTATGTCAGGATAACTTTATGTCAGAATGACATCAAAAAATTTTAGATCTAAAATTTTTCTCTACATATTTCAGATCTAAATCTTAATCTCACATATATGACGTGGCTCTGATACCACTATTAAACATTCATGGTTTCATTCATGCAAAATATTTTAAAACAAATACACAGCAAAAATTTAAAATTCAGATTAATCCAATTTAATCTAAACACGCATAAGATCAAATCTTAAAATCATAAATAGGATCGACATATATGAAATAAGATTTAGATATAGAAATCAAATAGAAAAAAATAAATAAAGAAGATCTAATCTTCATATCTTGGCACGAGTCGATCCACACTGCAAACTAATGATCATGGATCTTTTGAAGGTCCCTTGAGGCTGCACAAGTGTCGGCCTCTATGGGTATCCACACGAGACTTCTATCTGATCAAAAACTTCTCGATCTTATCGAAGTGCTAGCTTTCTTACAGAGATCGTATCTTGATAGTTGAATTTTTTTTTCTCTTAAGATGCACTTAGATAAGAAGAAGAAAATAGGAGGATGATGATCTCTATGCTAGAGATCATGAGAAGAATCCTTACTTCTCTTTTCTTCTTAAAATTGATTTATCAAATCTCTATGCTAGAGATATAAAAATTTTGATCCAACTCTTGGACAAAGAGGAGAAGAAAAATTTATATCCAAACTAGGACAAGAAAATTTATATCCTAACAACCAACCTTTGGTTGTTGGTAAGAAAGAAGGGATATGAACCAACTTACCTCACGCCATGATGATGCCGCACCCTCTCTTTCCCTTCTCTATTTTTTTCATGCACGCCCCCTGGTTTTTGGTGTCTTAAAACTGATCACATCAGCCATTGGCACCATCCCATAAGACCCACGTATAAATAGGCAAAGGGGATAAGGATTAGATGAGAAGATAAGAGTCCAATGATCCTTGGACTCTTGATTTTTATGCCGCCCAATACCCAATCCTTTTTTGCCCAGATATCACACAGAAAGAAAGGATTTTTCTTTGGATTCTTACACACTAAATAGGAGAAGAGGTGGCATCCAAAAAATCTAGTAGGCGTGGGATATATGGCATCCAAAATTCAAATGAGCATGGGACCTTTTATAGCGCATGGAAAGAAAGAGTTCTAACATCATGGGACTCTTCTTTAGGTGGCTGATTTAAATCAATTTAAATTTTAACCAATTCTAATCATATTAAAAATTGATTAGACCCAAATAGATTGAAATCTAAATTTGATTAGAAGCCTAAACTATTTAGACTAGATGTCATCTAATTGGAGGAGTTCTAATCCTTTTGGACTCTCTCTTGATGCTTGAGTCAAACTCAATTTAATCTTGATCTAATTAGAATTTAGTGCACCTATGAAGAAAAAAAATTTTAGTCCAAATAAAAACTCAAACACTCTTGGTTAGATCCTAATCTAATTAGAAATTAAGTCAAACTCAAATCCTAATCAAACAAGAAATCATTCTCTATGCAATTTGGTTATCTCATAACCCAATTAGGCTTGATCAAATCAAACCCATATCGAGTCAAATTAAATCTAATTAAATTAGACTTGATGTAAGCCCTATTGCTCAATCAAATTAAGCCAACTAGCGAGTTACTTAATTATAACTTTTGCATTCGATTAATCATCAATCAAATTGATAATAAAATTCTATCACGATTCATAATCATAATTTAACCATCTGATCAGTCAAAAATCTCATTGTGTGTGACCTCATAGGTTCTATTCTATCTCGTAATAAGATATATTGTGATCTCTATCACAATATCATCAAAACTCTTTTCAATGGATTGGAACCATTCCAACTCTGTCCATCAAGGATCATCGATTATCGAGATGATGCTCATGGGTCTCACAATCCACCAGTGATACCTAGTAGTATAGAGTGGCAACCTAATAAAATAAAAAATGATGAATCTCTAGGTACAGTTAACATATAATACAGTCCCTCTATCGTGAGTTCCGACCAAATGGCAAGTTATGGATGAATCATCAAACCTCATCATCGGTCATATGACAGATTTAATTAGCTCGAGTCTATGTATGATTCTCATGAAAATTTTTTTCCATTAATCACACTGCTATGGTCATAGACTTAAGGACTCAGCTTCTTAAATCTCATAGGACTACTCCCTTCTATTAGGATCGATAGATTCCATCTAGGTGCATACTCTATATCTACAGTGGACCAACTGTCATCAACATCCACTACAAAGACTCACTGAGTTAATATTTATATGTAGTCAAACTCCAGTAGCCACACTACGAGTAGTTGTAGCACCGCAGGTCAAAGGATAAGTCACACCACTGCAACATTGAGAAAGTCACTAACGAGTGAGTAGACATCTATACGAATTTTAATGTTGGTCATGCTCAGTGCTAATTATTCTCTAACAATCATCTGTACTCTCGCTCCAATATCATTACACTGTAGATTCGAGACTCATCTGTTCGAAGAAAGCGATCCGTGTACTAATTTATTTGGATCAATCACCATCCCCATAATCATTCTATAATCAGGTGCAATTTAGGAATTAACTATCAATGATACATGTCTCAAATTTTTAACTCTTTGAGAATATGTGTCATCATCTTGTTAATCTCTTGGATGATTCATGGATACATAAAATATGAATGGTAATATAAATGCCCATAAGGTATAAAAAATATATCCTAATCATATGATATACGTCAGTCAAGATTGACTTTTAAGATATATATCCAACGGACTATTCACACAACTACAGCATCGAGATAATTACTGACGATCGAGTAGAAATCTAAGTGATCTCTCATATGGTCATGTTCAGTATTAGTTATTCTTTAAGAACTATCCATACTCAGCACTCAGATCTCTACACTGTAAATCAGAGACTCATCTACCTCAAAGAAAGCGATTGTGTATCGGTCTATCCAGATCGATCACCATCCTCATGGTGATACTATGATCAAGAGCATTTAAGAATTAAGTACATGTCTCTAATTCTCAACACTTTGAGAATATGTATCGAAATATTAATTCTATGGATGATTCAAGGGCACATCACACTTGAATAAAAAATAAGTTTGTCTCTTTATTGATCAAATCAATATATTAAATACAAAATTATGTCCTAGCTTTATTACAATGTGTCAGCCGTATTAGCTTCTAGGACAGACATCTAACACTCCAGTGTTACCAAACTATCCTAGTACTGAGTAGAGAGCAGCATATGATAAATGGATGGATGAAGATAGTCGGGTTAAGTGCTAAGTGTTGGCATCCATCAAACGAGTTGTAGAGCCAGCATAAGCATATGCCTATTGCCAGGGCTATGTTCACTCACCTATAAGAGTTGTATGGTGAGCAGAGTCGTATGCTTCGAAGTGTCCAAGAGACTCTTCAACTGAAGATGCATGAAGGGCAATCAGTCTATGAACATTGTATGACAATGATCAAGGATGTTGAGGAGCTTGAGAAGCTCAGGCTGAATATGCAAAAAGAATTACAGATGGATTTGATCCTTCAATCCCTTACAAATTCATATAATCAATTTTCATATGAACAAACAAGATTGCACCATACATAAACTGATCAACATGTTGGTCACTACTGAAGAAATCTTGAAAAGTTCCAGGAGCACTGTTCTCACTGTGGAGCAAACTTCTTCATCCAAAAAAAAGTCTGGTTGGAAGAAGAAGAATAAACCCATAAAGAAGCAAAAGAAGGACAGTAAGCCAAAGAAGGACATTTCAAAGAAGGCTGCAGTGATAGGAAAGTGTTTCCACAGTGACGCTCATAGCCATTGGAGAAGGAACATGTTAGAAAATGGCTATGGTTTCATACGTGTAGTTTAAAAATTTTTTCTAAACCTTAGACAGTCGAAGTAAATAAACTAAAATATTTTTAATTTAAACACATACCAAATTTAATTTGAAAACCATAGCTAGGATCTTGACACAAATATGCTACCTTGATCTGAAATCTGAAAAAAAAATAAACGTTAGCAAAATCGAATCGAAGATCAGATCTCCATACCTTTGGATCCTGCAGATATCCTGAGTTTCGATCGTAGCCGCGCACGTGTCCGATCTCTGCTGATATCCACACAAAGATACCTGATTAGAGCACCGAGATCATCGATGTGCTAGCACGTTATAGATCTCGCTCCTTAGCCTTAAATCTATATCTCTTCTTCTAGATTTCGAAGAAGATTGTTGTGCGAACTCTTTCGCACAGATCCGACGAAATTTGAACCAGATTACCAAGAAGGAAAGAAGAACCTTTCTTTTTTTCTTTTTTTTCTCTATTTTTCTTTTCTTAGATCTGATCTCTATTAGATCTAGTCATTGAAGATGAAGGGAAGAAAGAAAGAGGAGGCGATGAAGACAACCTCATGGCAAGAAAAGAGAGCCTTCTTCTCTTACACACACCCTCTCTCCCTCACGTTATATTTTTGTCGCACAAAATAATATCCCATGCCCAAAAACATCTCATGCCCTAATATATCTAATCTGATTTGATCTTGGGCATTCATGTCAAAAAGAAGGGACAAGATTCATTGAGATAAGAGAAGGAAGAAGAAACTAATCTCACGCACTAACCTTGCACACTCCCCACCTTTTCCTATTTTTTGTCACACAAAAAAATATTCCATGCCCCATTCTAATTAGATTAGAATCTTTTCTTGATAAGACATCTATTCAAGTCATATTTGGATAGTTGTCTTAAGGAGAGAGAGTCCCAGAAGGATGGGGCGCCAACTATTGGTGCCCCTCCACTCTTCACGCATGCAAGAGACAAAGGTGGTGCATCTTCATGTGCCCCCTCTCCTTCTTTTTATGATATCTAGAGAGAGAATCTTAGGAAACCTAGGCTCTCTGAGTCATGATTCATCTGATTCAAATTTAGTCTCAATCGGGTTCAATCGAGTCCGAATCAAGTCGAATTCGAAAGGCTATCAAGCTTGATCCAATCAAGCTTGAAATCCAAATTTGATTTAGATAATTGAATCTAATTAATATTAAATTAAATTAAGTCTAATTAAATTAAATTTAAATTAATTAAAACTTAATCTATAATTTAATCAGCTCCAATAAAATTATAATATTTACAATTAAGTCTCTGCGCTAACAATTAGCAGCTGCCAAAACTGTAATGCTTACAAATTAGTGATTTTTAAAATTTAAACTATCAATCCAATTGATAATTTGAATATGATCCAAGCCATTGATCAGATCATGCTCTTTTTGTGTGTAACCCCTTAGGTTCTATTCTTTTTGGTAGTGAGATATACCATGATCTCCATCACAGTATTATTGAAACTTCTTTTGATGGGCTGAAATAATTCCAACTCTTCTCAACAAAAATCATTGATCTGAAAATGATCTTAGTGAATTCTCACGATCTACTAGTGATGCCTAACAGCATGTACTAGCAACCTAATAGAATAAAAAAGATAAACCCCTTGGTGCAGTTATCGAGTAATACAATCCCTCTATTATGAGTCCCGACTAGACAAAGATCATGGAGAACTCGTCAAACCCCATCATCAGTCATATGCTAGATTGGCTCGACTCAAGTTTATCTGTGAATCTTGTAAAAACTCATTTTTAATATTCACACTTACTCTAGCCAGATATTTTCTAAACTCAATCTTGTGAATTGCATAATACTTCTTCTTTTTTATCAAGATCGATAGATTTTATTTATGTGCATTCTACTCCAAACAGCGAATCTAAACAGCAAGAACCCGAATGGCTAGTGTTGCTCTAAGAATTGATTTTAATGATCACAAACTATTTGAGAGGACTACTAATGAGTTTTCTATATTTGGAAAGTACTTTTATGATGTTTCAAATAGTCCAAGAGATTGGATTTGAAAAGCATCATCAAATATGTCAAAAATTAAAGTTTCTGCAAGTTGATGAAGTTTTGAAGGCTTTTGAGAGTGTCCAAACTGATTTGAATTCATTTGAGAGTGCTTGGATGAGTTCTGATAAGTTTTGAACCTTAAATGAATAAAAAACTAAGTTAGAACGTGATGGGACAACCCACTTGGGTCATCCCCTTCTGTTGGTAGTCGGCACGCAGCATTTTAGGTCATGGAATACTGTGGGATGACCCACCTGGGATGCCTCATATATTTGGGATGCCCTCTTGAGGCTCTGAGACCAAAATAGAATGTCAGACTTTTTGTCTGGCCAATTAAGATGCCCTATGGGATGCCCCAATGCCAGTGGGATGCCCCATTTCTGCGAGCATGCATAACGACTAGTTTTTAGCCCATTTTTGATGCATTTAATACTCATTAAATACTCTCCAATGATTCTAAACCAACTCTAAGATATTCTTAAGGATAAATGGCAACTATAAATGCTCTATTCAAGTAAAAAATCAAAGATTCTTGCAAGCTCAAAGATTAAATCCGAGAAAAGCTATTTTCAGCCCTAAGAGAGAGATTAAAGTATTTAAGTACTTTACCAACCACTCTCCAGTAGCAATCAATTGAGAATTTATTAAGAGTGAATAGCAAAAGCTTCCACCCCTTGAGTATTATATTTTTACTGCTTTTATTGTATGTATTTATGGGGTTGTGTGCTGAAATTTGTATACTCTATTTTTCTCAATAATTTTTGGGTGTTTGAGTTTTATGAGGTTTCAAAACTCAGTTGGATTGATCTGAACCCTGAATCGAAGTGTTGAGGGTTAGTTTGTACCCAAAAAATAAGTGTTCTTACTTGGAGGATAAAGGTCGGAGTGTCCAATGTGGTGTAATCCATTGTTATCTATTTAGTGGATTGAATTCCCAAGTAGAGACTTGAGAAGTGGATATAGGTACAAGGTTGGCACCGAACCACTATAAATCCTTTGTGTTTACTGTGTTTGCCTCTCTTCATTTGTTTATTATGCTCATTACTTGTTTACATCTTGTTTGAGTTTGAATTTATTTCTTTTGAAAATTGATACACTTCACTCTTCACCTTGGCACATTGGTTAAGTAGTATAATCTTTAAAAAATTCAAAAAGATCCAATTCACCCCTCCTCTTAGGCTCCATATCTGGACAACAAGTCGTATCAAAGTTCGGTGCTCTAGTTCTTGCTTGATTTAATCATCAAGAGCTAAAGATCTATGGTAGCCCAATTTGGCACATCACTATCCAAGGGGCAATCTACAAATCGACCTCTACTTTTTAATGGGTCAAATTACACCTATTGAAAAGCTCGGATAAGAATTTTCATTCAAGCACTTGACTATGACATCGGGGGTGTTATAGTGAATGGACCACGCACACCCACCAAATTGATTGATGGCATATCTATCTCTAAGCTGAAAGATGAATAGGATGATTTTGATAAGAAAATAGCTCAGCTCAATACTAAAGTCATGAATGTTTTATATTATGCTTTGGATGCTAATGAATTTAATCACATTTCCACATGCATGTCTGCTAAAAAAATTTGGGATAGGCTAGAAGTCACACACGAAGGCACAAATCAAGTAAAAGAATCTAAAATCAATATGCTTGTATACAACTATGAATTGTTTAAAAT
Source organism: Elaeis guineensis (assembly GCF_000442705.2). Taxonomy (NCBI): domain Eukaryota; kingdom Viridiplantae; phylum Streptophyta; class Magnoliopsida; order Arecales; family Arecaceae; genus Elaeis; species Elaeis guineensis. The sequence goes on from NC_025998.2 coordinate 73,654,662, forward strand.
GAAACCTAAAGAATCAATAACACAAATGTTCACTTAGTTCACCGACATCATAAATGGCTTAAAAAGTCTTGACAAATATTACTCTAACAGTGATCTTGTGAGAAAAGTGCTCAGATCATTACCAAGATAATGGAAAGCGAAAGTCACTGCAATCTAAGAAGCCAAGGACTTAAATGTTCTACCATTGGAGGAGCTGCTTGGATCCCTTATGACCCATGAGCTAACCATCAAGCAGCACACTAAGGAGGAAATCAGAAAAAAGAGAACCATAGCCCTCAAGTCAATAGCTAAAGAAGAAGATGACTCAGAAAAATCAGACAACAGTGAAGAAGATGAGGACTTGGCCCTGATCACTAGAAAATTCAGATGATTCATGAGAAGGAAAAGATAAGGAATCAAGACAAGACCACTAGCTAAGGGGGATCCGAGTAAAGAGAAAGAAAAGAAGTAGCCCATAATTTACTATGAGTGCAAGAAGCTTGACCACTTTAGATCAGAATGCCCTCAGCTTAAGAAAGGCCAAAAGAAGTTCAAAAAGAAGAAGACCATGATAGCTATATGGAGTGACAGTGATGACTCCATCACTGATAAAGAAATCCAAGAAGAAGCCGACTTGTGCCTTATGGCACACAAACATGAGGTATCATCTGAAACTCAACCTGAATTTACTTATGATGAATTATTAGAAGCTTTTCATGAACTCTTAAATGATCTAAAAAATTAATAATTAAAAATAAAAATCTAAAATCAAGAAATTATGAATTAAGTAAGGAAAAAAAAGAAATTGATAAGAAAAATGAAGAATTAGATCTAAAGAATCAATCACTAATAAAAGAAAAAGATGAACTCTCTAGTCAAAATAAAACTCTTATAAAAAAAAATCAAAAACTAAAGGAAGAGATATCAAAGTTAAAACCTATAGTTGATAAATTTACTTTAAGTTCATACAAATTTTAAATGATTATTGATAGTTAAAAGGCTGCATATAATAAAGAAGGACTTGACTACAACACTGTAAGAAAACAAAAGTTCTTTAAAAATATTTTTGTCAATAAATCCACAAGAAATCTACCAAATATTATTTGTTTCAGATGTGGTATAGTAGGACATAAAGCATATACATGTTCATCAAATAAATTTAATGGTAGAAAGGTTAAGAAAATATAGATTCCAAAAGGAACCATTGTGACTAACCCCAAAGGATCCAAGTTAACTTTGGTACCTAAGGTTAAAATTTGATCTCATGTGTACAGGTGTGTCTTGCATCCCAAGTAATAAAAAAGAAGTGATATCTTGATAGTGGATGCTCAAGATACATGATACATGATGAATCATAATTCATCACATTGGAAACCAAGAATGGAAGGATAGTCACCTTTGGAGACAATGACAAAGAAAAAATCATCGATATCGATAACATTGGTATCACTCCCTCCACTTGCATTGAAAATATTTTACTTGTAGATGGTCTTAAACATAACCTGTTAAGTATTAGTCAATTATGTGATAAAGGTTATAAGATAAATTTTGAATCATCTATGTGCATTATAACTAGTCCCACTGATGCTAGCACTAGATTCATTGGATATAGGCATCGCAATGTTTACATGATTCATTTGGATAATCTCTTTTTACAAAGTATGCAATGTCTTATGGCCATGAATACTAAAATTAATGAGATTAGTTGGCTTTGGCACCGTAGGCTTTCACATATCAGTATGCACACACTTTCTAAAATCATTAAAAGAGATTTGATTTTTGGTTTGCCAAAAATTAGTTTTGATAAAGATAAAATATGTGATGCATGTTAATTAGGCAAATAAAGAAGAGTTTTCTTTAAATCTAAAAAGATTATTTCAACTTCTAAATTTCTAAAACTCTTACATATGGATTTATTTGGTCCTACAAGGACAACTAGTCTAGGAGAAAAAAGATATGGTTTTGTAATCATTGATGATTTTTCATATTTTACTTAAGTTTTATTTTTAGCTTCTAAGGATGAAGTATTTTCAGCATTCTCTAAGTTTTGTCGAAAAGTTTCAAATGAAAAAGATTTATTAATTGTTTCTATTTGAAGTGATCATGGAACTGAATTTGAAAATAAAGATTTTGAAAAACTTTATGATGAAAAATGCATAGATCATAATTTTTCAGCACCTAAAACACCACAATAAAATAAAATAATTGAAAAAAAATAGAATACTAGAAAAAATAGCACGTACCATGCTATGTGAAAGCAAGCTCCCAAAGTACTTTTGGGCAGAAGCAATTAACACAGCATGTTACATTCTAAACCGTGCCTTAATAAGATCAATTTTAAAGAAAACAACTTATGAACTTTGGAAGGGTAGAAAGCCTAATATAGGTTATTTTCATGTTTTTGGTTATCGGTGTTTTGTTTTGAATAATGGCAAAAATAGTTTAGGTAAATTTGATACTAAATCTGATGAAGCTATCTTTCTTGGCTACTCCACTTCTGGTAAAGCTTTTAGAGTATTTAATAAAAGATCACTAGTAGTGAAAGAGTCAATTCTTGTTGTTTTCGATGAAACTAATGATCTTCCATCAAAGAAGAAAGAGGGTGCTGATGATACAGATATCATAGAAGATGGAATGAAAGAGCTCATCCTGAATGACTCGAATCAACTAAACAAAGATCAGATGGATGAAAAATATGAGGATAAAAACATCAATGATCAAAACATTCAAGAGTAACCTCAGGACATAGGTAATCTTTCAAGAAAATGGAGGTATGTCCACAATCATCCTAAAAAGTTAATAATTGGTGATCCGACATAAGGTGTAAGAACTAGATCTTCACTCATAGATGTTTGCAATTATGTAGCTTTTGTTTCTCACTTAGAACCTAAAACTATAGATGAAACTGAAAAAGATAATAACTGGATAATTACCATGCAAGAAAAAATAAATCAATTTAAAAGAAATAATGTATGGACACTAGTTGTAAGATCTAAAAATCATCCAATAATAAGAACTAAATGGATATATAGAAATAAATTAGATGAAGATGAAAATGTTATAAGAAACAAAGCAAGATTAGTTGCTAAAGGATATAATCAACAAGAAGGAATTGATTTTAATGAAACTTTTACTCTTGTTGCTAGACTAAAAGCTAAAAGAATTCTACTTGCTTTTGCTTACTTTATGAATTTTAATTTATTTTAAATGGATGTTAAGAGTACTTTTCTAAATGGTTATATTGCTGAAGAAGTTTATGTTGAACAACATCCTATTTTTGAAAATCATAAATTTTTAGATCATGTATTTAAATTAAACAAAGTATTATATGGATTAAAACAAGCTCCTAGAGCTTGGTATGAAAGACTAAGTAAGTTTTTATTAGAAAATAATTTTTTAAGAAGAAAAGTTGACACTACTCTTTTTATAAAAAAAAAAATTTAGTCATACAAATATATGTTAATGATATTATATTTGGATCTACTAATGAAAATTTATGTCAAAAATTTGCCAAGCTTATGTAGGGGGAGTTCGAGATGAGCATAATGAGAGAACTCACATTCTTCTTCGGACTCCAGATTAAACAAATGAAAGAAGGGATCTCCATCACCCAAAGTAAGTACACAAGAGAGCTATTAAAGAAATTTAGAATGGAGAATACAAAAATTATAAGTACCCCTATGACCCCTTCCTGTAAATTAGAAAAAGATAAGCATGATAAAAGTGTTGATACAAAACTTTATAGAGGCATGATAGAATCTTTATGATATCTGACTGTAAGTAGACCTGATATAATGTTCAGTATATGTATGTGTACTAGATATCAATCAAATCCAAAAGAATCACACTTAAATACTGTTAAAAGAATTTTTAGATACTTAAAAGGAATACAAAACCTAGGTCTTTGGTTTTCAAAACAATCATCTATGGACTTAATAGGTTTTTCAGATGCTGACTTTGCTGGATAGAAACTTGATAGAAAAAATACTAATGGAGCTTATCAATTTCTAGGGGTAAATTTAATCTCCTGATTTAGTAAGAAGCAAAATTTAGTAGCTTTATCTATAGCTGAGGCCGAATACATTGCAGTTGGAAGTTGCTGTGCTCAAATCTTGTAGATTAAACAACAGCTCATAGATTTTGACATTAAACTTAAAAATATTCTCATAAAATATGATAACACTAGTGCTATCAATTTAACCAAAAATTCAATTCAACACTCTAGGTCAAAATATATTAAAATTAGACATCATTTTATAAGAGAATATATTCAAAATAATTATATAATACTTGAATACATAAATATCAAAAATTAATTAGCTAATATTTTCACTAAAGCCCTTAATAAAAATAAATTTTGTAAAATTAGGAGAGAATTGGGCATCTTAGATCCTTTTATTTGAATTTCTATCACATTTTTGCTCTTAAAATTCTTCTAAAATTTTTTAATTTCATTATCCTAATTTTGGAAGCCATCTATCATTTTTTAAAGATTTTTCAAGTCATTTAAAAATTCTTTAATACTATTTAGATACCTTCTTAGATTTTTACATATTGAAATTTTCTGTCAAAAATCTCATCAAAATTTACATAGACCCTCCATGACCTTCTCAACTCATTGTGATCATTTTTTGATTTTTTCTTTTGATTTTTTCCTCTATTTAAATCATTTTCTCCTTTGCCTGATAAAGCCCTGGATGGGGTGTCCCATGGGACGTCCCATTCATGCGGGTAGCTCACTTATAAGTGAGCCCACTCGACTTCATTTTAATGAAACTGAGAGTTGGGATGCCTCAAATCGCAAGCCTTCTCCTCTCCCTCTCATCCTAATCAAGAATCCACATCCTTGCTCTCCCAAAAAAACCTCAAAATCCCTCCAAACCAAAACTCGTTCTTCCCAAATCCTTGGTTCTCACAGCTCATTTTTGGTTTTCTCTAATTTTCCAAACCCTAGCCATCAAATCTATGAGAAATCTCTCAAAGACTGTCCTCTCCTCCTTGATTTCGATTTAATCCAACCCATCTCCACTCTCTAGACCATCTTTCACCATCATTTTGCATCATGGCCCCCAAGATGAGGATGCCACAAAGAACGAAGTCTGTGAGATCTCTGAAGGCAGAGGAGAGAAAGAAAAAGATTACACAAGAGCCACTCCCTACTTCACCTCCTATGACACCAAGTAAGATTCCCTTGTCTGCTAGAAAAGTTGCATTGGGTAGGAATATAGATTTTAAGTTCTTAAGATAAGATAGATTTTCTATTGGAGAGAAGATATTTCGATAAGGTTGGAAATTTTTTTTGAGCTTGTCCGAACCAGTTTACATAGATTTGGTGAAGGAATTTTATTCCAATCTGGTTTTCTTTGAGGGAGCCTTAAAATCTACTGTCAAGAGTGTTCAGATCATTTTAAATGCTCCAAGACTAGGTAGATTGCTTCAAATGCCCTGTGTAGGTAGTTGTTTGGATGAACTATCTAAGAAAGAAGTTGGACTTGGGAGGGTTGATGCGGAAGATTTTCAAAAAATTGAAGCTAAAGATTTGAGTGTGGAGATGAGACTACTCCACCATATGGTTTTCAGAATTTTCTTTCTTAGAGGGGGAAGATATGATCTGATGATGGGGAGAGACATATGTCTCATGCATCATGTTGTTTCAGAGTCTCTCTTGAACCTTCCATTTCTAATGATTGAGGCTATGAGGGAAGCTTTGAATAGGTCCAAGACTCCCTTGCCCTATGGTATGGCCCTCACAGTTATATTTAGAGAGAATGGAGTCAGTTTTCATGGAGAGACTATTTGTAGGCTGTCATACACTGATACCTACAACAACCACTCTCTTAGGAGGATAGGATTTGTAAGAGTGGATGGCCGATGGGCCAAGAGTCATGCTGCAAAGGAGGTCAGTGATGAGGATAAGAAGCATGCTGAGGGGGAGGGTCCTTCATCTCCTATGCCTAGGCCGAGCCCAGCAGATCACCATGTTTCGAAGCTTGAGGCAGGACCCTCAGTTAGAGTACCCCCACATAGTCATACCATGCCTACTTTTAGTTTGGAGGATATGGACATGGGACAGCTTGCTGAGAGGGTAGTAGACATATTATCAGTCGATAGCAGCAGTTTCAGGAGCAGCTCCAGGATCAGGTTATGCAGTAATTCCATCAGTTTTAGCTGTACCAGGAGCAGATCCTTCAGCAGCTACAGTAGCAATAGACATAGCAGCCACAACAGTATCAACCAGCTTCTTCCACTGCCTTCCCTGCTCCATCATTGGATTCATCTATTGTCCCACACATTTCTTCCTTGATGGAGCTGTTATCGAATTTGAGTGTCAGATTGTAGGGTGTGGAGAGATCACTTTGGATATTCAGTGGCCAGATCTTTGACTTGGAGAGGGAGATCAGACGGATTGTAGACTCTCTTTCCATTGGAGTGGGCACATCGACTTCTTCTGCACCATAGATGGATGACTTGGCTCGAGAGATAGAGAGACTTCACTCACAGCTTCGCTCTTCTCTTGGGGTGCTCAAGACTGATATCTGAGACTCCAGAGATTTTCTGACATCTAATCTGGATGGTCTCCGACTGACTATGAGATAGGGTATCCTGTCTCAGCTTGATGCCATCAGGACTCAGCTTCAGTCTAGGCCCTCTGTATCTAGTGAGCCAAACTTTGTTCAGCCTATTGCTTTCCGTCCTCTGGCATCTTCCTCTCAATCTAGACCTTTCGATCACAGACAAGGCTGATCATGTCCCACCTTTCTCGATCTCGTGCTCGATGCCCAGTCTCCCTGACTTTATTTTGTATTAGATTACTTAGTTAGGTTTTATAGATTGGATGTATGAGAGCTTTATGCTCTTTATGACTCTTGTAACCTCTATTTTGCTGTATATGATGAGGTTGTTTCCTTTCTACTCATGTCTCTTTGGATGAATGTTTATTATTATATCTCTTTGGATGAATGAATGCTTAGTATCATTTTTGTTGGATGAATGAATATGGTATCATGCTCTATTTTCTTGATACTTGACTTAACACCATGAACATCCTACTCTTCTAATTTATTCTTTTTGATGATGTCAAAAAGGGAAAGAAATAATAAAAAATAAAAAATAATGATAAAAGGGGAGAAATAAAGATAGATGGAGAAAATAATGTATTTGGGGGAGAAATAATGATATAAAATCTTTTGAAAATCTTTTGCTCTTTTTAAGCTTTTTAACAATTTTTGCTCTAATATAGTATTTTATACTAAATTGTAAAAGCTCTGATATTGTTACACCCATTTTTTTTAATAGCTCTGATACTGATTCATAATTTTTTTTAAAACTCTGATACATCCTGTTGGTGCAGAATTCTGTCGATGTCGGAGAAGCTGGAGTCAAGGGGATCGCGGTCGTCGTCGGGACCTACAAGGGAAGTCTAAATCGGAGTTGGGGATACTCTGGTAAGACCCTCCGACGCTCAAGTCAGTACTCTGTCTCAATAGAAGTGGAGCACTCGAATAGGATTTTAGCAGAGTTTCGAGATAGAGTCTAGAGCTTAGAGAAAAATGTATCTGGAGAGTCTCTTTTATAGACAGGAGAGCGTAACTGATTGACAGCAATGTTCGTAACTTCCTAGTAGTGGGCTGTTCAGGGCCACACGGAATTTGTTACGAAGAGTAGTGGCATCAGTGGGCCATTCAGGGCCACGTGAAATCTGTTACAGAGAGTGGAGTGGTGTCCGTTGTCGTGACTTGTTGGAGAGTTTGGGCTGGGACGTCTGGTGGAGTAGAACGGCTCTCTGTCATAGCAACATAAGAGAAGCTCGGATGTTTTCGAGGTTGCTGACGAGTCCATAGTTGGGGGGTGCCTTAGGTGCTGATGCTGCAGGCAGAAGTCATCTGCTGTAGAAGCTCGGACAGAAACTTTCTATTGGAGAAGTCCGGTAGGAGTCTGATTGCTAGAGAAGTCCATCTGAAATTTACTTGATGTGGAAGCTCGTCTGAAGATTGTCCGTCGGAGAGGTCCGATTTCATGAGAAATCTAGTAGAGGGTCGACCGGTAATGGAGTTCGGATGGCATTGTGGAGGTTCATCCGCTGGAGGAGTCTTGAGGACACTGTGGAAGGTCGAACGTTGGAGGAGTCCGGGATTCAATTCTGTTGTAAAAGTTTGGACGGAGTCTGGCTCTTGTAGGAGTCTGAAAGGAGGCTGCTTACTGTGGAAGCTTGGACGAAGACCGGTTGCTGTGGAAGCTCGGATGGAGACTTCTTATTGTAGAAGCTCAGATGAAGTCCACTTGCTATAAAAGTTCAGAGTAGAGATCCAGCTGGTGGAGCCCGTCCGTTATAGAAGTTCGTTTGGGATCCATCCATTGTAGGAGTTCGGACGAAGTCCGGCTCTTGCAGGAGCTCGAATGAAAATCGAAAGGCGGTCAACCACCATAGAAACTTGGACGGAGTCTGGTTACTGTAGAAGTCCTGCTGCTGGAGAAGCTCGGTCATTAATGAAGTTTGAAAGAAGTTCGAAATAAAGTCGACCATGGCTGGAAGAAGTCTGGAAGAAATTCGGAGAGTAGTCGATCACTGTAGAATATTGACTGGTAGTGAAGCCTGGAGAGCATTTGGAGCAGTCCGGTAGATGAATGGAGGAGATTATTATTGGTGAAGTTTGGATGGCACAATAGGAGTTCGTTCGTTGGAGGAATCTGGAGGACACTGTGGAAGGTCGACTGCTGGAGGAGTCCGGATGGAATTATGGAAGCTCGGATGGCCAGGGAAGTTCAGAAAGATGCCGCACAAAGTCGAAAGTCGGAAGAGTCCTGAGAGGGTCGGCCTCTTACGAACTTTAGCTGGGGTTATTTTATACCCAACACCAGTCCCCCTACTTTCGAGTTCAAGTTTCGAATGAAGAAAGTACAGAAAAATTTTCACAACCGAAGTTGCCCTCCTCGATTTTCGTACTCGATTGTTTCCAGATATTCTGGCGTTTGGTGCGCTGGTGCTGGAGTCTTTTCAAATCAAGGCGATCCGAAAAGATTTTTTTGGAATTCTCGCTGGAGCATTGGTCTAGGTACAGTGCAATAATGATTCTGTCAGCTGTCAACTGCCTTCAGCCGCCTGCCATGGTGAGTGGGACATGCGGCAGTTGTAGATCGACCAGAGAAGATCTGTAATCATTATTGCGGTGGACCCTGTTGCCTATTTAAACCCGCCTCCCTCCTTCAGGGGTCTTACTTTGTCTGAGAGTTTCTTCGATCCCTCCTTCTTCCTGAGAGTTCCATTCTTCTCCAGCATCCTTCTCGACCTTAGGCATCCTTCGAGTCGTCCCTATCTTTGCATCTCTACATCCCTCGGACCAGCCTAGGTTAGTTCCAGAACTCCCTCTTTTTTTTTTCTTGTTGTTCTTCTTTCATTTTTTCTCCTTTACATTTTGCCTGTTCAGTTTTCCACGAGCATCCCGTTTCTTATTTTTTTCTATTTTTTTAGGATTTTTAGGATTTTCACTTGATTCAAAATATCCTCCAACACTTTCTCCTCTAGCAGTTCTAGGAGTTCGTCCGCTCTGACCCCCCAGAATCTTAGTTCTGTAGATGAACCTTGTTCGATCTTTATACTAGACACCATCCCAAGCTCTCTAACTCTGAAGAAACTCTCACTGATTAGAATTCAGTACGGAGTTCCTTTGGAGTACAAGTTGGAGCTTCCTGGGCTGACTGGTCGGGCTAGCGCCCTTCCTCCCGGCTGCTTCTATTTATACCAAGAAGCTTTCCGCGTCGGGCTTCGACTTCTGCTTCCACCCTTCGTCATTGCTTTTTTTCGCTTCTTAAACATTTCTTTTGTTTTTGTAGCACCGAACTCCTTTAGATTTCTGATAGGATTTCTTTCCTTCTGTGGTTTAGCTGAAGTTCGGCCAACCCTTTCTTTGTTTAGGAATTTCTATACCTTCAAGCACCATCCCTCGGCAAAAGACTAGTGGTACTTCTCCCCCCAGTTTGGTAGAAAGGGGTTGCTGAAAAGCATCCCTTCTTCTATCCACAACTGGAAGGAGAGGTACTTCTATGTCCGATACCCGACCTTGGAGCTGGGTTTGCCCCCCTAGGGCTTCCTGAGGAATTTCGTCCGTCGGGCTCCCAGCCTGGGACAAGATGACCTCGAAGCCTCCAATAAACTCGAGGCTTATCCAGCTCCTGACCTCCTGAAAGAACAACTCTTGTTTAACGTCGGCCTAAGCCCTCTCAAACCTATCGGTACCTTATATTATAATTTTTTTTTTGTCAGTCGCTGCTTCCTCTTTCTTCTTGTTCTTTTGCTAAGCTGTGTCGATCCTCTTTCATTGCAGATATGGATGCTGACGCAGCTCGAATGCTAGCCCAGGGTCTCAAGACCCACAAAAGGAAAGGCACCGCATCCTCGGGGGCGACGAAGAGGGCAAGGGCAGAAGAGACTAGCTCGACCGTGCCTGCCCAGACGGCCATTACCGTCGACACCCCATCTAACGTCGAGCTCGCAATCCCCTGGGCCTCTTCAAAAAGCCCCCCGACCGAGGTTCCCACCCCAGAGGCTAGGCCCGAGGAGGGACCGGGGGCCGAACGGAGGAGGAGAAAGAAAATATTGGCCTGCAAGAGCCGTAGTAGAAGGGCGGCCATCGAGGGGGCCGATGGCTCCGAAGAGGACCTGGGGGAGAATCCCTTCAACAATAGGGATTTAATAAAGAAATTAGTCGATGGGTGCGTCCTGCCCGAGGTCATCCACATGATCGTCCATGCCGATCTTGAGCAGTGGGTCTGGGACTCTCTGGGGTCCTTTCTCGTAGATCAATTTACTTCTTTCTTTTTCTCGCCTCTTCACTTAGCTTATTCCTCAGCTTTTATATTGACTCCATAGCCGCTCTTGCAGATTGGACACCAGCTCATCGCCAACATCGAGGTGATGAACAATGCCAAGAAGGAGGCCGTCCAGGCGGAGGAAGGTTGCCTGGCCGAGGCCGCCCGCCTTAAGGAGAAAATTGCCGATGTCGCGGGTCTCCAAGAGGCGCTGCAGAAGGAGGGGCAGACCTCAGCAGACTTGAGGGCCACCTTGGAGGAGGAACGAAAGAAAGCAGAGGCCGAGATCTCTGAGTTGAAGGCACAGATCCCGACTCTGGTCTCGGAGGCAATGGTCTGGGTAGTGGAGGAGTTCAAAACCTCCTCCGAGATGAGGGATCTGAAGGTCCAGTTCGGCTAGGCTGCCTTCATCAAGGGCTTCGAGCTCTACCAAGAGAAGGTGGTCGGAAAGTTTCCCAAGCTAGACCTTGATTTTCTGGATGAGGCATCTGACGATGAAGCCAGGCCTCCTGAAGCCGCTGCCAGTCTTCCTCCAGTCGGGACTTCCTCGACTGCTGTGGCTGCCGCGGTCGACCATCTAGGGGCGTCGAGCTCCCACACTTCTACCCCAGAGGTCCAAAACCTCTAATTTTGTATTCTTTTTTTTTTGTTGTAATTTTTTCTCATTCTCTTGTACTTAATAACTGTTTGATCAATGAAATCGGATTCTTCTTTACAGAGAGCTCCTTTTTCTTACTCTGCATTCTTTTTCTTCTCTTTTGTTTTCTTGCACTGATTTGTGTTGTGACGCTCTTGTCTCCCAACAATAGTGTCCTACCGAAGCTCTTCCCTTACCACAGGAGATTCCTCTGAAGTCGATGATCCGGGACCTTAGAAGGAAAGTTCATCACCTAATGAAGAAATCAAAGAAACTGGATGACGAACTTCATCAGCTGAGGAAGAGCCATTCGGAAGCTACCGCGGAGGCTACTCGCCTTCAAGACCTCCACAATAAGGGCTTCATGGACTACACCCAGAGGAAGGCTAACTTCGTGAAGGAGCTTGAGGAACTTTGAAAACATGCCAGCGATTGATCTTGGACTCAGGCTTCTAAGATCAGCTCCCTTAAGGTCGAGCTAGCGGCTACATGGAAGAAGATCGACCAGTTGGAAAGGAGCTCGTCCTGGCTCATAACTCAGGCCGAATACGATCGAGACTGGTCGAAGAAATTCTCTGACCTTCAGAAGCAGCTACAGGATGCTGAGATGAACTATGATGCCTATCGAGTCGGCTAGTGCAGGTGAGTAGACGACTACCGAAGGAGGCTCAAGATGGTGACCAATGAGATTGTCCGCCTTCAAAGGCAGTTGTCTGAGAGAGTCCAGGCTGCTTCAGTACAAGGCTCCGATGAGCTCCACTCCTTAACGGGGACCATGGAAGAACTGTCTATGGCTCTTGGGCAGGAGAAGGCCGAACTACAGCGACTGAAGATTCAGCTGGCCTACGAGCAGCAGGTGGTCAAGGATGCCGAGGTGGAGTCTGAAGTTCTGTGGAAGAGGCTTCAGGAGTCGGAGGGTGAAAACTGACGGTTCTACCAAATGTACTGGGAGATGCTTTTAAGAAAGAAGGAACTGGAAGAAGAAGTCGAAAACTTAAAGCAATCCTCGACAATGGCTGGAATCGAGAGTTCGAAGTCTGAAGAAGCCGAGCTTCCTTAGAGCTTCTTTTACCTTTTGTTCTACGTATTTTTTTCTTTTCTTGTTGCTCTTTTTTTTTTGGCCTTCAAATACTTTGTAATGTGCACTTTACTAATGAAATGAAAAGAAAATTTTCCATTACCTTATCCATTCTTGCATTAAGTTGTCATTTATCGAGCTTCTTTTGGGTTCCATCTTATTCGATGTTGACATTGTTTGAAGATTCCTAGTCATCGTCTTGTTGATTTGTCCTTAGGGACTGAAGATTTTTTATAAGGATTTTCTTCCTCGTTGAGATGAGGTTCCTTGAGTCTTGGATGTAGTTCATTTTTTTTTTTTTGGTGTAGCTCATCATTTTTTCTTTTTTTTTGTGTTAGGGCGAGGGTTTTTCTTCTGCTCCTAACGGGATTGTAGGGGTATAGAGGAGTTGCTGAGGGGCTTTTTCCTACATCCAGTCTCAAACGACCAGATCTTCATTTGTGTTAGGATGAGGTTCTCCTCCTATTTTCGATACAATCAATTTCAGCTCATATTAGGATGAGGTCTTCCTCCTGTTCCTAACAGGGCTGCGAGGGCACATAAGGACCGTTGTAAGGGCCTCTTCCTCCATCCGATCTCTAAATAATCGAGCCTTCGACTTTGCTCATGTTAGGATGAGGTTCTCCTCCTATTCCTATCATGGCTATGGGGGCGCATAAGGGCCGTTGCAAGGGCCTCTCCTCCCATCCGGTCTCTAAATAATCGGGCCTTCGACTTTGCTCATTTTAGGATGAGGTTCTCTTCCTATTCCTAGCATAGCTGTGGGGGCACATTAGGGCCGTTGCAAGGGCCTCTCCCCCCATCCAGTCTCTAAATAATTGGGCCTTCGACTTTGCTCATGTTAGGACGAGGTTCTCTTCCTATTCCTAACATGGCTGTGGGGGTGCATTAGGACCGTTGTAAGGGCCTCTCCCCCCATCCGATCTCTAAATAATCAGACCTTCAACTTTGCTCAAGTTAGGATGAGGTTCTCCTCCTGTTCCTAACATGGCTGTGGGGGCACATTAGGGCCGTTGCAAGGGCCTCTCCCTCCATCCGATCTCTAAATAATCGGGCCTTCATTTGTGTCAGGATGAGATTTTTCTCTTGTTCCTGACATGCTTAATTTCGATTGTCTGAAGGAGCTACTCCCTGTCGTTATAAGCTCATACCAAAAGAAAAGATATGCAAATATGAAAGAAATTTTTATTTAAGGCAAAGTTATCGGTAATACATTCGTAGATTTTTTGAATTCCATGGTCGTGGAAGGTCTGCTCCTCCGAGTTCTTTTAGATAGTATGTTCCGAGCCGAACCACCTCCCTGACTTCATACGGGCCTTCCCAGTTAAGGATGAGTTTCCCTTGATTCTGAGGTTCTGAAACAGCGGCTCGCCGAAGTACTAAGTCCCCTGCTCTGAAGGCTTTGCTCTGGACCCAGGAGTTGTAGTAGCGGGCTACTTTCTGCTTGTAGGCTGCCATCCAAACTTGAGCTGTCTCTCACTTTTCTTCTAACAAGTTGAGGTTGGTCTTGAGATCCTGTGAGTTACGCTGCTCGTCGAATACCACGACTCGCACCGACGGAAGCTTGAGTTCGATCGGGATCACGGCTTCTATTCCGAAGGCTAAGGCAAAAGGGGTCTCCCCTGTGGACAGTCTTTGGGTAGTTCGGTATGCCCACAACACATGATAAAGCTCATCTGCCCAAGTTTTCTTTGCTTTTTCAAGTCTCACCTTGATTCCTTGTAACAGAGTCCTGTTAGTAACCTTGGCTTCGTCGTTTGCTTGCAGATGAGCTACTGACGCGAAGTTATGGGAGATGTTTAAGTCCTCACAAAATTCAATAAATCTTGCTCCTACAAATTATCGTCCATTATTAGTAATGAGAGTTCTGGGTAAGTCGAACCTACAGACAATTGACTTCCAAACGAAGTCCTGCACTTTAGCTTCTATGATTTTTGTCAAAGGTTCAGCTTCAACCCACTTGGTGAAGTAGTCAATGGCTACCAAGAGAAACTTTCACTGCCCAGATGCCATGGGAAAAGGTCTGAGGATATCCATCCCCCATTATGCAAACGGCCATGGGGCACTCAAGGGTGTAAGTTCGGAGGCGGGTTGCCTTTGGATATTTGCATATCTCTGACATCGATCACACCTTCTGACATATTCGATGGAGTTGTGGTACATGGTAGGCCAGTAATAGCCTTGTCGGAGCAATTTATGGGATAAAGATCTGACCCCCAGGTGACTTCCGCAGACTCCCTCATGTACCTCCCACAAGGCAAAGTCGGCTTTAGAAGGCCAGAGACATTTCAGGAGGGGCAAAGAGTATGACCTCTTGTACAGCTTGCCTTCATAAAGAATATATCGGGAGGCCTGATTCCTAAGCTTCCGAGCTTCTTTTGCATTAGGAGGAAGAACCCCATCCTTGAGGTATGCAACCAGTGGGTCAATCTAGCTGGGTTCATGGCTGATCTCCATCACAAGCTGTGGTTCTTCAGTACTTGGGCACTTCAGAACTTCGAAGAAGACTTCCTTAGGCAGTTCAGTCGGAGCCAGTGTAGCCAACTTGGAGAGAAGATCAGCCCTAGTATTTTCTGCTCTTGGAATCTGCCTGATGTCAAAGTTGCCAAAGGCAGGGACGATCTCTTTTACCTTTTCGAGATACTTGGCCATACTATCCTCTCAAGCTTCATAGTTTTTGCTAACTTGTCTCACCACTAATTGTGAGTCACTATAGACTTGGAGCCGATCTACTTCTAACTCTTTGGTGATCCTCAGTCCTGCAATCAGAGCTTCATATTCTGCTCCATTATTTGTCGCAAAAAATTCAAAGCGCAGTGCATACTCCACAATAATTCCTTCTGGATTGACCAAGATCAGGCCCGCACCTGTTCCTGACATGTTGGAGGAACCGTCCATGTAGAGGGCCCAAAAATCGTTAGGGAGATCTGTTCTTTCTTCAGGAGAGTTCGACTGAAGCCTTGAGTTGTCAGCTTCACCTCGTTCAAGTTCGGCCTCTTTCGGAATAGTGCACTCCACTATGAAGTCTGCCAATATCTGGGCTTTAATCACTGGCCGAGGTTGATAATTGATGTCGAATTTGGTGAGCTCGATTGCCCATTTCGCTATCCTTCCGGAAGCATCTGCTCGATGCAAAACTGCCTTAATTGGCAGGTCGGTGAGCAGTGTTATGGTGTGCCCTTGAAAGTAAGGTCGGAGCCTTCGAGCTGCAATCAACAAGGCGTAAGTTAGTTTCTCTAACTTAGTATACCTGGTTTCAGCGTCTCTCAATACTCGACTTATGTAGTAGATCGATCGTTGAATTTTTGCTTCTTCCTTAACCAGAACTGCTGCGAGAGCCACAGAGGAGACCGCCAGGTACAGGAACAACTCCTCTCTGGGTTCGGGCTTTGCTAATAGTGGAGATGAGTCGATGTAGTTCTTCAATTCTTCAAATACTTATTGACATTCAGTGGTCCAATAGAAGTTCTTCGGCTGCTTGAGAGTCTGAAAGAAAGGTAGGCACCGTTCGACCGACCTTGAGACGAAGTGATTCAGAGCTGCTATTGTCCCTGTAAGGTGCTGAACTTTTTTTATTGATTCGGAGTGGTCATTTCTTGGATGGCATGAATCTTCTCTGGATTCGCTTCGATCCCACGCCCTAATACCATAAAACCCAGGAATTTCCCTGAGGTTACTCCAAAAGTGCACTTGGCTGGGTTCAGCTTCATCTTGTATTTTTGGAGGGCGCTGAAGGTCTCCTCAAGGTCGGCGACATGGTTCATTGAGGATTTGCTTTTTACGAGCATATCATCCACGTAGACCTCCATGTTGTGGCCAATCTGCACTTTAAAGATCTTGTTCACCAGCCATTGATAGGTTGCCCCTGCATTTTTGAGGCCAAAAGGCATGACCCTGTAACAATAAAGACCACGGTTAGTGATAAAAGTAGTTTTCTCTTCATCCTCTGGTGCCATTCTGATTTGGTTGTAGTTGAAAAATGCATCCATGAAAGAGAGAAGCTCGTGGCCCAAGGTTGCATTCACTAATTGATCAATTCTAGATAGAGGGTAACTGTCCTTCGGGCAGGCTTTGTTCAGCTTTTTGAAGTCTATACACATCCTCCACTTGCCGTTCGCCTTCTTGACCAGAACCACGTTGGAGACCCAGTTCGGATAGTTGACTTCTCTGATGAATCCGACTTTCAGGAGTTTATCAACTTCCTCAGCTATTACCATCTGCCTTTCCAGTGCATGACTTCAAATTTTTTCCTTCGTCGGTCGATGTTTGAGATCAACAGCCAGACAGTGTTCCATGACTTCAGCATCAATCCCTAGCATGTCCATCGGAACTCAAGCGAAAACATCCATATTTTTTTGTAGAAAATTGATGAGCTGTGTCTGTACCTTTTCTCCCAAGTTGGATCCAATCTTCACCACATGCTCCTTATTCCCATCATTCAAAGGAATTGAGATAAGATCTTCAATTGGCTCACCCCGTTCTTCAACAAGGTTATCGTGGGTGTCCAATCCATCAATAGGACAGGGGTCAGACTGACCATTTCTTTGTAGGGCTATGTTATAGCAGTGTCTTGCCAGGACTTGATCTCCTTTGACCTCTCCGACCCCTTGGCAAGTAGAAAATTTTAGTTTCAAATGGTAGGTCGACACCACAGCTTGGAGGACGTTAAGGCCAAGTCGGCCGAGTATTGCATTGTAGGCAGATGGCACCCTCACTATCAGAAAATCCACTTGCACTCTTGATTGCCTCGGGTACTGACCTGCAACTACGGTTAAAATTATTACCCCTTCTACTGGCACAGCATCGCCAGTGAACCCCACCAACGGGGAGCTTATCGGCCCTAATCGACCATCCGAAATGGATATTTTTGAGAATGCATCATAAAACAAAATATCGATCGAGCTTTCAGTATCAACAAGAATGCGGCGTACATCATAATTAGCAATATTTAAAGAAACTACAACCGCATCATTATAAGAGAACTAAATCTCCTTGGCATCTTCTTCAGTAAAGGTTATGGATTCTTCAGTCCTCTGCCGCTTGGACGGTCCAACTGATCCACTGGCTGCTCCCCGTCGGAGAGCTCTAGAGATGGTGTTGATGATCCTGATGGAGGGTCGATCTTCAAGCTGTTCCTCCCTCCTTGGCGGCTCTGGTTGTGGTAGGGCTCTCGACTGATCTTCCCTACCTTCAGGCCGGCGTCGAATGAATCTGTCGAGCCGACCTCGTCTGATGAGCTCCTCGATCTCATCCCGAAGCTGAATACACTCCTCCATGTCATGGTCGTGATCATGATGATAGAGACAGAACTTGTTAGGGTTGCTGTCACACCCCCGACCCGAGATTTGAATCGAGGGTCATGGCAACCGCCGCATACTTATAGAATACTTTTCCCATAAGCATGCAAGGCATCTCATCATGATATCTTCACAAACAGTTAAATAAATTTTTTAATATTTAATAATCAAACTTTAGTTCAAATAACAAATTAAAACTCAGTGTTCAAAAGAAAATAACTGTCTGACAAAGTCAATATTAAAACAAAACTAAAAGTCTTAAATAAATTCTGAGAAAATTCTAAATCAATGAGCTAACTCCATCTCTAATCACTCTCCCAACCGAAATCCCACAGCAAACTAATTTTCTGGATCTGTAAGAAAAACATAAAACTCATCATGAGCTACATAGCCCAGTAAGCAGTGTATATCTTGTTGGGAAATATGTCCCAAAAAGCCAATTGTCAAGCTGTTGACGGTTGAGCAACCAAGTATTGTAATTGATTTGTTAATAAATAAAATATATTTGGCATTTTCATTATAAGCTTTCATCTTCTAATGAACTCCGTTGTTATGATGAAGTCCTTAGGACTATTTAGATTCGATAAAGAGAGGATTTATCGATTAGTCCTTAAAACTGTTCACGACCAAATGATAGGCTGATAATAAGGACAACAGCTTCTATCGAGCATAGGTCGCTGTAGGCCATATGGGTTGGTTGTCCTCTTAACCAAAAAGTGTGGAGACACTGGTATGGCATACAGGTGAGATGTAAGGGTACATCATCATTGAACGTGACCAACTCCAGAGTATTCTGCTGTCGAGAATGTCTTTGATGGGATATAGGTATAAGTGTCCCTTAGACTTGAGATCGCCTCAATGACTTGCAAGCAACTCACTGTGCTTTGGTACTGGACTAACTGAATTTCTAATTCAGGGACAGAAGGCTTCTGGGCACAGTCAAGTACTTGCGAAGTCAGAGTGTGATCGAGATGGGATTGACCACTCCAAGAGTTGGAGAAGAATGAGTCGCTGTATTTCAATTTAGCAAAACCTTGGCCAGGGTAATCCATCAGATGGATTTGATATTTTGAAATACAATGTGGACAACCTGATCAGAGTTGACAGTTAAACTCTGGGGTGTCCTATGATCATTTTGGTCAAGGGAATGAATTATATGAAAACTATATCCGCATGGGTTCTAAGGATGTTGTTCTACACATTCGACCTATCCGGTCGTCGGGTACCATTGCTAGATGGTCACTTCGATTGGTATAGAAATTTATTCCTATGCTACCAGCTTAGGTTCGGATCTATTAGATCACACATATTAGAGTTCATAATCCAATCAGATGGTTGATCAATGATTAAGAATCGTTCTAGGGTTAAATGATCAATACGATTGACATTTAACCCAGTACAAGTGTTGTAGGAGGATCGATTAGCAATTTGATTGCTAATTGGCTTAATTTGATTAAGCCAATGGGCTGAGATTAAGTCTAATTAAATATGATTTAATTAAATTTGGTTTGGGCTTGATTGGATCGAGTCTAATTGGTTTATTGGATAAGACAAGTGCAAGGAAAAAACTAGTCCTAGTTCAACTAGGACTTGGGTCAATCTAATTTCTAATTTGATTAGAAAATTAAATCAGATTTAAATTCAATTTAATCTGATTAAATTAGATTCTTAATTGGGTTAGAACCTATTTTAATTAGGTTGATCTAATTTTGGTTTGATTTGGTTTGGAAAACCAAATGAAAACAAGTCATAAGACAGAATCCTAGTAAGACTAGGATTCCACCTTGCGCCACATAAGCCTTCTCCACGCCCTCTCTCTTATTCAACTCCAATCTTCACTTATTTTGTGCTACAAAAGCCCTCTCCCAGATCTCTCCCATATTCACAAAAGGTCTCCTCTCTTCTTTCTTACATGGAAGGTGGTTTGGATCAAATCTAAAAGGAATAAGTTTGGATTTCGAATTCTATGAGATAGAGTTTTAGAAATCCAAAACTCTTTCAATTTTGCACCGAATTTATCCAATTTTTTTTTGAAATTTTCATGGATTTTAGGGTTTACATTATGCATCCTTTTCTGGTGATCCATGTATAAAAATATGAAGGAGGTGCTCAAGAGTTGGGCATCCCTTAACTTGCCATGTTTGGATAAGCCTTGACTAGGTGTTTGACCTAGACAAGGACTCTATCATATCTCTCTATATAAGATGAGTTTCTTTGTTAAACTTTAGGAGTAGTTAGATATTTGAGAGACCTTTGTGCCATCCAAAAATAAGAGAGAAATAATTTTGGGTCATGGAGATATAAAAGATGCAAGTTTGGGTGTCTAGAGAGAAAAACGTGAAGAAGAAGAGGGTCTTCTTCTAGGGTTTTTGTTTTCATATCTTTCCTCCCTCCATCTTGAGTTTTCTGAGAGCGTCTCAGATCTGAAACTCCTCCTTCTACTTTCCATCTTTGGAAGAGTCTAAATCAAGAAGAAGGAGGCACCTGATCAACCATCAAAGAAGGATCAGCACAGTACTAGCATACTGTGCTGATTTCCTGAAGCAGGACTTCTGATCGAGATTCGTGGGCTCGTGTGGACGACTCCTAGAGGCCGAACACATGTGCGGCTTGCAACATCATCCTCAAGCCCAGATCAACAAGGTTAGAACGTCTAACTTGCAAGGTAACAAATCTGATCTATTGTTTAATACATACATTAGATGTAGTATAGAAACATGTTGATATGATCAACATGTAGTTCATGCTATATTTATATATTTTAATTTTTGATTTAATGCTATGTAATAGTCATATAATAGGATCTTAGATCTAGGGATTTTTTGATTTTAGAAAATAAATTTTAATTTATTTTAGTCTTCCGCTGTATGATCTTGAAAAAGTTTCAAGATCTAACCCTGAAACTCTAGATCTGGTTCCTTCAATCTTTAAATGAATAAATCAGGCAATTATTTCTATACATATCAATTTACTGATATAACAAAATCAGTATGTAAATTCATGAAATCATAATCATACTATCAATCATATATAAAAGTCAATTCATCATAAATTCCAAATTATGCTTTTCATCTTAAATTCATCAATTTCTTAAGTTCTTCTTACCAACCATGACTATGACCACATTATCCCTGTGGCAGGGTCATAATACCGCGTATCTGCTTGCGGTGGGCTGCGAATCATCTGGCAGCCAAGTCCTTTGGAATTGCTGGTCTTGCTGGTGGTTTTGTCGCTGGTCTATCTGGCGACATGTCGTTGGTCTCACTGGCGACATAAATCCTCAGGACAGTCAATTGCCAACATATATGCCCCCATTGGCGGGGTCCTCAACACAGTCAGGTTCTTAATTTCATATTGTCTTCTAATTTATATATTATTTTTAAAATAATATAAATAAATGATATTCGAGTCAAATCAACCATATCATTCTTTGTGATCATACATCATCATAATAATTATTCAACAAATAACTTCAATCATAAATAATTTCTACAATTAACTTTAATTATAAATAATTTCAATAATTATTTCAATAAATAATTTCAATCACAAGCATGCATAAATTTATTTAATTCAAGATTTTATAATTTACCAGATAAATTCAATAAAAGTAAACACTACTTACCTCAAAAGAAAATCCAAACTAGAAATTCTAGGAATCTCGAAAATCCTTCTTTGAACCTAACTTGTCAAATATCATATTTTTAATCAAAATTTCATCAAATTAAAACTAATTAAAATTATTAAAATCTAATGTCCCCACGAGGATCAACTTGACAACAGCATCCAAGATTTTTGGACTAATCCATGGATATCCTAATTATATTTATTTATTTATTTATTTTATTTATTTTTATTATTTATTTATTTTATTTTTTTATTTTTTTTAATTATTTTCATAAATCCTAAAAATCTAAAAGAGAGAGAGAGAGAGAGAGTTTCTCTCTCTGCCCCTTTTTTTTCTTTTTCTTTTTCTTCTTTTTCTTTTTTTTTTTTTTCTTTTTTTTCTTTTCTTCTTTTTCTTCTTTTTTTCTTTTCTTCTTTTTCTTCTTCTTCTTCTCGGCTCTTTCCACACCGGAACAGGGGACCGTGGTGGCCCTTCCTTGGCCGGGCCATTCAGGCTGCGACCGTCGCGGCGGAGACTGGCGGTTGAGGGAGGACACTCCCCAGTTTCTGGAGGAGCATGGCCGGCGATCGATTTTCGATCGTCGGTGCTGGAAAATCCAAGGAAAAAGGCTCAAAACAGAGTCTCTTTCCCGATCGAAAATCGACGACACTCATCGCCGGCAGCCTCAAGCAAAAGTACAAAAAGAAAGGGAAGGAAGAGAGGAAGGAGAGGGAGACTCACCCTGGCCTCCGGTGACCTCACCGGTGAGAAATCATGGTGAGAAATCGAATGGTGTCCGCGGCTCCGATCGAGAAAGATGGAGAGAAAGAGAGAGAGAGGAGGCCGATGGTCGATTCTAAGGAGAGGGGGGATCTTCTTGTAGAGGGTCCTAGGACTTCGAGAGGTCCTAGGACTCCCAAATCGCCCGGGTTTCGCCGGAGAAGAAGACTACTATCGAGAGTCTTCTTCCCGATTTTTACTCTGTTTTTTTTTTTTTGTTTTTGGGCTTGGATCCTGATGTCATAGGCTTGGGCTTGGGCTATAACATTCTTCACCCCTAAAAAAAAATTTCGTCCTCGAAATTTTTCATACCTGTAGTCTCGAAGAGCTGGGGATATTTTTGCTTCATTTCTTCCTCTAGCTCCCAAGTAGCTTCTCTTTCTGAATATCGACTCCACTGTACCTTGACATAAGGAATGTTGCGACATCTCAGCACCTATTTTTTATGGTCTACGATCCGTATCGGGTATTCTTCATATGTTAGATCTTTCCTGGTTTGTACTGGTTCAAGTTCCACGATGTGACTTGGATCTGATAAATATTTCTTTAACATAGAAACATGAAAAATATTATGTACTCCTGCAAGTGAAGGGGGTAAGGCAAGTCGATAAGCCACCTCACCAATTCTTTCTAAAATCTCAAACGGACCCACATATCTAGGATTCAATTTGCCACGAATGCCAAATCTTGAGATTCCTTTTGAAGGAGATACTTTAAGAAATACATGGTCACTGACTTGAAATTCTAATTTCCGTCTCCTGTTATCTGCATAACTTTTCTGTCTGCTTTGTGCTGCCCGAAGTCGTTCTTTGATTAATTTAATCTTCTCGACTGCTTGTTGAACAAGTTCGGGACTCAATATTCTTCGCTCACCAACATCATCCAAGTGAATCGATGATCGACATCTTCTACCATATAAAGCTTCATAAGGTGCCATACCAATGCTAGCCTGATAACTGTTATTGTAAGCGAACTCAATCAAAGGTAGATGCTCATCCCATGAACTTTTCATATCCAAAATACAGGTTCTCAACATATCTTCTAAGATCTGAATAGTTCTCTCTGACTGACCATCAGTCTGTGGATGAAAAGCTGTACTAAAGTTCAATTTTGTTCCTAATGCCGTGTGTAAGCTCTTCCAAAACTGTGATACAAATCTGGTGTCTCGATCCGATACGATGGTCACTGAAATTCTATGTAGCCTTACAATTTCTTTCATATATAACTTTGCTAGTCTTTCCAAGGTAAATCCAACTCTAATTGGCAGAAAGTGTGCAGACTTTGTCAATCGGTCCACAATCACCTAGGCTGCATCATTTTTACTGGGAGTCTTCGGTAGTCCAGTTACAAAATCCATAGTGATATGTTCCCACTTTCAAACTGGAATATCAAGAGGTTGAAGTAGTCCCGCAGGTCTTTGATGTTCAGCTTTAACTTGTTGACACACCAAACATTGAGCCATGAATTGAGCGATCTCTCTCTTCATATTATTCCACCAGTATATTTCTTTTAAGTCTCTATACATCTTAGTACCTCCCGGATGAACTGTATAACCGGTCTGATGTGCCTCCTAAAGTATTTCATGCTTGAGTGTTGAATCATTGGGTACGCAAATCCTATTTTCGAATCTTAACGAACTGTCTTCATGTATCTTGAATTCAGATTGAACACCAGCTTCCACTTAACTTTTTATTTTCAAAAGTTGTGGATCATCATTCTGGGCAACTGTAATTCTTTCTATGAGTGTTGGCTAAACCCTTATGTTCTCTAATCATACTGTCGAGTCATATATTCCAATGTCTAATTTCAGTTTTCTTATATCCTCCAATAATTGGCTTTGGTGTGTGATTAAAACCGTCAAATTTCCCATAGATTTTCTACTAAGGGCATCAGCAACAACATTAGCTTTCCCCGGATGATAATGGATTGTTAAATCATAATCCTTTAATAGTTCTAACCACCTTCTCTATCTCATGTTTAATTATTTCTGCGTAAAAATATACTTCAAACTCTTATGATCTGTAAACACTTCACACTGCGCACCATATAAGTGATGTCTCCAAATTTTTAGGACAAAAATCACTGCAGCTAATTCCAAATCATGTGTCGGATAATTCTGTTCATATGGTTTCAATTGTCTTGAGGCATTGGCTACTGCCTTACCATGTTGCATCAATACACAGCCGAGTCCCTTTTTAGATGCATCACTATATATTGTGAAACCTTCATCTCCTATTGGTATAGTAAGGATAGGGGCTGAAACTAATCGTTATTTTAATTCTTGAAAACTCTGTTCACAATCTTCAGTCCACTCGAATTTAACCCCTTTTTGAGTAAGACGAGTCAAAGGTGCAGCTATGCGGAAGAATCCTTCTACAAATCGTCTGTAATATCCTACCATTCCCAAAAAACTTCAAATTTCAGAAATATTTGTAGGTCTGTTCCACTGCATCACAACTTTCACTTTTGCTGGATCCACAGAAATTCCATCCTTAGATACGATGTGTCCTAAAAAGACTATTTTGTCCAACCAAAATTCACACTTCTTAAATTTGGCATAAAGCTTTTCTTTCCTCAATATTTGTAGTACACACCGTAAATATTCTTCATGCTCCAATTTACTTCTCGAATATATCAAGATATCATCAATAAATACGACAACAAACTTATCAAGATAGGATTTGAATATTCTGTTCATTAAATCCATGAAGGCTGCTGGAGCATTGGTTAACCCAAAAGGCATTACTAAAAATTCATAATGTCCATAACGAGTTCTAAATGCAGTCTTTGGTATGTCCTCTATTTTGATTTTTAACTGATGATACCCTGAACGAAGATCAATTTTAGAAAAGACTTGTGCACCTTGCAACTGATCAAACAAATCATCAATTCGAGGTAGAGGATACTTATTTCTGATAGTATTTTTGTTCAACTCTCTATAGTCGATACAAAGTCTCATACTACCATCTTTCTTCTTCACAAATAAGACTGGAGCTCCCCAAGGAGATACACTAGGCCTTATAAAATATTTATCCAATAAATCTTGTAATTGATCTTTTAACTCCTTTAACTCCATAGGGGCCATTCTGTAAGGGGCTTTAGAAATTGGACTGGTATTGGGTGCCAACTCAATAGTAAATTCAATTTCTCTATCTGGTGGTAGTCCGACTAAATCATCAATGAATACATCCAAAAATTCATTTACGATAGGAATATCCTGTAACTTTAATTCATCATGTTCTTTATTCTTTATTGATACCAGGTAACCTCTACATCCCTTTCTTATCATCTGTCTAGCTTGCACAAATGAAATAATACGTGGAGGGGTGGTTCCTGTACTTCCATCAAAACTAAAAGTTAATTCTTTCGGTATGTGAAAGTTCACTCTCTTTCCACGACAATCCACAGAGGCATGATAAGTAGCCAGCCAATCCATTCCTAGAATGACATCGAAATCATGCATATCCAGGACTACCAAATCTATCGGTAATTCTCTTTCTCCTATCTTGATACTACAGGACTTGCACAAACTTTCAGTACTCAAAATATCACCTACTGGTGTCTCAATATATAATTTGGTTTTCATGGGTTTACAACTTATATCATGTCGTCTAATAAAAGTAGTGGATATAAAGGAGTGTGTAGCATCAGAATCAAACAAAACTGAAGCATGAATATCAGATACAGGAATGGTACCTGTCACCACAGCATTGGAGGCCTGAGCATCCTGTTGTGTGAGTGCATAGATCCTTCCTTGAGTTTTCGGCCTTTGACCTCCGTCCTTTGCTTGTATTGATCTATTTTCGTCCATCTGGGGGCAATTTGCAATCTTGTGTCCTTTCTGTCCACATCTAAAACACGAACCAGTATTCCATGGGCAATTAGAAGTCTCATGCTCTCTTCGACCGCATCTCGAACATCTAGCTGCCTCATTCTCACGATTCTTATCAATTGCTGGCTTCTTTGCTGGAACCTTATTGTTCTGATTTCGTCCTTGAGTTCCACTAAACCTATTTCTCTTCTTCTGATTCTGTTCTCGCTCCGCATGAGATTCATTAACTTCTCTCTCAATTATTAGAGCTTTATTTACAACTGAGGCATAGGTAGTTAGCTCATAGGGTACAACTTATTTTCTGATTTCTATCTTCAGTCCCATTTCAAATTTGTGTACTCTGTCTTGCTCAATCTCAACTAATCTTGAAACAAACTTGGCTAACTCCGTGAATTTAGCTTTATATTCTGCAACGGATCTGTTCTCCTGTTTCAGATGAATGAACTCCTGCCCTTTCTGTATTCTGACACTTTAGGGAAAGTACTTATCAAAGAATTCATCTCAAAATCTCTCCCAAGTGAGTGGTATCCTATCGTGCTCATATTTTTATTCTAGTATACGCCACCAGTTGTATGCCTCACCTTGTAACAGATATGCTGTATAGCGGATCTTCTCTTCATCGTGGCATTCTTGCATGGTGAAGGCCTTCTCCATTTCCATAATTCAGTTATCTACTTCCAGTGGTTTGATGGTCCCTTTGAAGGCTGGAGGAGCTAGCTTCTTAAATTCGACGATATTGTTTCTCTGTATCGGATGTTCTCCATGTCCAGGTGTCGGTGGAAAATGCTGACGTGACTGTGCATGTTATTGTTGAAGTAACTGTTGCTGTGTTTGAACTACTCCGATTAGAGTTTGCATTAGTTGAGTCATGTTCGGCTCCTCCTGTACTGTCAGAGTATTTCCGGTAGGATCATGGATTCCCTCCTGCTGAGTTGTGCCGCTGTTTAATTGGAGAGTATTATCACCAAGTGGATTTGATGTCCCTCCTATCGCTCCTTGAGTATTCCTCGCTCGTCATGGAGGCATATTGACCTATGATAGATTTGAGATAATAACTTATCCTTAATAAGGTTATAAACTTTACTTGAGACAGGTCAGCTCATAATCATCATAACTAACCTTTCATTTTCCTAATGTCTACCCCTCACTCGCTCACTCTATTCTACATGTCTCTATCTATCTACTTATGCTCTGATACCATATTAATTGTCACGCTCCCAATCCGAGATTTCAATCGAGGGTCATGGCAACCGCCGCATACTTATAGAATACTTTTTCCATAAGCATGCAAGGCATCTCATCATGATATCTTCACAAACAGTTAAATAATTTTTTTAATATTTAATAATCAAATCTTAGTTCAAATAACAAATCAAAACTCAGTGTTCAAAAGAAAATAACTATCTGACAAAGTCAATACTAAAACAAAACTAAAAGTCTTAAATAAATTCTCAGAAAATTCTAAATCAATGAGCTAACTCCATCTCTAATCGCTCTCCCAACCGAAATCTCGCAGCAAGCTAATTTTCTGGATCTGTAAGAAAAACATAAAACTCATCATGAGCTAAATAGCCCAGTAAGCAGTGTATACCTTTAATGAATAAATCAGGCAATTATTTCTATACATATCGATTTACTGATATAACAAAATCAGTATGTAAATTCATGAAATCATAATCATACTATCAATCATATATAAAAGTCAATTCATCATAAATTTCAATTATACTTTTCATCTTAAATTCATCAATTTCTTAAGTTCTTCTTACCAACCATGACTATGACCACATTATCCCTGTGGCAGGGTCATAATACCGTGTATCTGCTTGCGGTGGGCTGTGAATCATCTGGCAGCCAAGTCCTTTGGAACCACTGGTCTCGCTGGCGGTTTTGTCGCTGGTCTATCTGGCGATATGTCGCTGGTCTCACTGGCGACATAAATCCTCAGGACAGTCAATTGCCAACGTATATGCCCCCATTGGCGGGATCCTCAACATAGTCAGGTTGTCAATTTATATTGTCTTCCAATTCATATATTATTTTCAAAATAATATAAATAAATGATATTCAAGTCAAATCAACCATGTCATTCTTTGTGATCATACATCATCATAATAATTATTCAACAAATAACTTCAATCATAAATAATTTCTATAATTAACTTTAATTATAAATAATTTCAACAATTATTTCAATAAATAATTTCAATCACAAGCATGCATAAATTTATTTAATTCAAGATTTTATAATTTACCAGATAAATTCAATAAAAGTAAACACTACTTACCTCAAAAGAAAATTCAAACTAAAAATTCTAAGAATCTCGAAAATCTTTCTTTGAACCTGAACGTCAAATATCATATTTTTAATCAAAATTTCATCAAATTAAAATAATTAAAAATTATTAAATCTAATATCTCCACGAGGATCAACTTGACAACAGCATCCAGGATTTTTGGACTAATCCATGGATATCCTAATTATATTTATTTTTTTATTTTTTATTTATTTTTTTATTATTTTTATTATTTTTTTTATTTTTTATTTTTTTATTATTTCCATAAATCCAAAAAATCTAAAAGAGAGAGAGAGAGAGGTTTCTCTCTCTGCCCCTTTTTTTTTTTTTTCTTTTTTCTTTTTTCTTCTTTTTTTTTTTTTCTTTTTCTTCTTTTTTTTCTTTCTTCTTTTTTCTTCTCTTTTTTCTTTTTCTTTCTTCTTCTTCGGCTCTTTCCACGTCGGAACAGGGGACCGTGGGTGGCCCTTCCTTGGCCGGGCC
>NC_025998.2:73683554-73699813 GCF_000442705.2 Elaeis guineensis
AGGACTGAGGATCGCCAAAGAGTTAGAAGTAGATCGGCTCCAAGTCTACAGTGACTCCCAATCGATGGTGGGACAAGTCAGCGAAAACTATGAAGCTCGGGAGGATAGTATGGCCAAGTATCTCGAAAAGGTAAAAGAGATCATCCCTGCCTTCGGTAGCTTTGACATCAAGCAGATTTCAAGAGCAGAAAATACCAAGGCCGACCTTCTCTCCAAGTTGGCTACACTGGCTCTGGCTGAACTACCCAAGGAAGTCTTCTTCGAAGTTCTGAAGTGCCCAAGTACGGAAGAGCCGCAGCTTGTGATGGAGATCAACCATGAACCCAGCTGGATTGACCCATTGGTTGCGTACCTAAAGGATGGGGTTCTTCCTCCTGATGCACAAGAAGCTCGAAAGCTTAGGAACCAGGCCTCCCGATATATTCTTTATGAAGGCAAGCTGTACAAGAGGTCATACTCTTTGCCCCTTCTAAAATGTCTCTAGCCTTCTGAAGCCGACTTCGCCTTGTGGGAGGTACATGAGGGAGTCTGCGGAAGTCACCTAGGGGCCAGATCTTTGTCCCACAAGCTGCTCCAACAAGGCTATTACTGGCCTACCATGTACCACAACTCCATCGAATATGTCAGAAGGTGTGATCGGTGTCAAAGATATGCAAATATCCAAAGGCAACCCACCTCCGAACTTACACCCTTGAGTGCCCCATGGCCGTTTGCACAATGGGGGATAGATATCCTCAGACCTTTTCCCATGGCATCCGGGCAGCGGAAGTTTCTTCTGGTGGCAATTGACTACTTCACCAAGTGGGTCGAAGCTGAACCTTTGATGAAAAATACAGAAGCTAAGATGCAGGACTTCATTTGAAAGTCAATTATCTGTAAGTTCAGCCTACCCAGAACTCTCATTACTGATAATGGGCGATAATTTGCTGGGGCAAGGTTTGCTGAATTTTGTGAGGATTTAAACATCTCCCATAACTTCACGTCAGTAGCCCATCCGCAAGCAAATGATGAAGCCGAGGTTACTAATAGGACTCTGCTGCAAGGAATCAAGGCAAAACTTGAAAGAAAAAAGGGAACTTGGGCAGATGAGCTTTATCATGTGTTGTGGGCATACCGAACTACCCAAAGACTGCCCACCGGGAAGACACCCTTTGCCTTAGCCTTCTGAACAGAAGCCGTGATCCCCATCGAACTCAAACTTCCATCGACATGAGTTGTGGCATTCGACGAGCAGCGCAACTCATAGGATCTCAAAGCCAACCTCGACTTATTAGAAGAAAAGTGGGAGACAGCTCAAGTTCGGATGGCCGCCTACAAGCAGAAAGTGGCCCGCTATTACAACTCTCGGGTCAACAGCAAGGCCTTCAGAGCAGAGGACTTAGTACTTTGGCGAGCCGCTATCTCACAACCTCAGAATCAAGGAAAACTCGCCCCTAACTAGGAAGGTCCGTATGAAGTCAGGGAGGTGGTTCGGCTCGAAACATACTATTTAAAAGAGCTCAGAGGAGCAGACCTTCTGCAACTATGAAATTCGAAAAATCTATGAATGTATTACTGATAACTTTGCCTTAAATAAAAGTTTCTTTCATACTCGCATATCTTTTCTTTTGGTATGAGCTTATGATGATAGGAAGTAGCTCCTTCAGACAATCGAAATTAAGCATGCAGGAACAAGAGGAAAATCTCGTCCTGACATGAACGAAGGCCCAGTTATTTAGAGACCGGATGGGGGGAGAGGCCCTTGCAACGGCCCTTATATGCCCCCACAGCCATGTTAGGAATAGGAGGAGAACCTCATCCTAACATGAGCAAAGTCGAAGGCCTGATTATTTACAGACTGGATGGGGAGAGAGGCCCTTGCAACGGCCCTTATGTGCCTCCACAGTCATGTTAGGAATAGGAGGAGAACCTCATCCTAACATGAGCAAAGTCGAAGGCCTGATTATTTAGAGACCAGATAGGGGGAGAGGCCCTGGCAACGGCCCTTATGTGCCCCCACAGTCATGTTAGGAACAGGAGGAGAACCTCATCCTAACATGAGCAAAGTCGAAGGTCCGGTTATTTAGAGACCGGATGGGGGGAGAGGCCCTTGCTACGGCCCTTATGTGCCCCCACAGCCATGTTAGGAATAGCAGAAGAACCTCATCCTAACATGAGCAAAGTCCAAGGCCCAATTATTTAGAGATAGGATGGGGGGAGAGGCCCTTGCAACGGCCCTTATGCGCCCCCATAGCCATGTTAGGAACAGGAGGAGAAGCTCATCCTAACATGAGCAAAGTCGAAGGCCCGATTATTTAGAGATCGGATGGGAGGAGAGGCCCTTGCAACGGCCCTTATGTGCCCCCACAGTCCTATTAGAAGCAGGAGGAAGACCTCATCCAAACATGAGCTGAAATTGATTATGTCGGAAACAAGAAGAAAACTTCATCCTGACACAAATGAAGATCTGGTCGTTTGAGATCGGATGAAGGAAAAAGCCCCTCAGCAACTCCTCTACACCCCTACAATCCCGTTAGGAGTAGAAGGAAAACCCTCGTCCTAACATAAAAAAAAGAAGAAAAAATGACGAGCTACACCAGAGATAAAAAAAAAAAATGAACTACATCCAAGGTTCAAGGAACCTCATCTCAACGAGGAAGAAAACCCTTGTTGAAAATCTCCAGTCTTTAAGGGCGAATCAATACGGCAATGACCAGGAATCTTCAAACAACGTCGACATTGAATAAGACAGATGACAAAAGAAGTTCGGTAAATGATGACTAAATGCAAGAATGGACAAGGTAATGAAAAATTTTCTTTTCATTTCCTTAGTAAAGTGCACGTTACAAAGCCTTAGAAGGCCAAAAAAAAAAGAGTAACAAAAAAAGAAAGGAATACATAGAATAAAAAGTAAAAAAGCTCTAAGAAAGCTCGGCTTCTTCAGACTTCGAACTCTCGGCTCCAACCATCATCGAAGATTGCTTTAAGTACCTCTTCTTCCAGTCCCCCTTTTGCTTCTCCCTTCTGCGAGATTGGGAAGTACTCACGGTCGAAGATGTACCACAAGCACGGGCTCTGGGTGATCAAGGCGAAGCACGGTCGGATCTGTCTCTTCTACCCTCGCCTTCTTCGCTGACCCAGAAGTTGCAGTGCCTTTCCTCTTATGGGCCTTGAGACTCTTGGCTAACATCCAAACCGCGTCTGCATCCATATCTGCAATGAAAGAAGATCAGTACAGCTTAGAAACAGAGCCACAAAAAAAAAGGGGGAGTTCTGGAACTAACCTAGGCTGGTCTGAAGGATGCAGAGATGCAGAGATGGGGATGACTCGAAGAATGTCTAAGGTCGAGAAGGACGCTGGAGAAGAACGAAACTCTCAGGAAGAAGGAGGGACTGAAGAAACTCCTAGGCAAAGTGAGACCCCTGAAGGAGGGAGGCGGGTTTAAATAGGCGATGGAGTCTGGCACAATAATGACCGCAGATTTTCTCTGGCCGATCTATAACCACCGCGTGGCCCACTCATCATGGCAGGCAGCTAAAGGTGGCTGACAACTGACAGAACCATTATTGCACCGTACCTAGAGCAACGCTCCAGTGGGAATTCCAAAAAAATCTTTTCGGATCGTCTCGATTTGAAAAAGCTCTAGCACCAGCACGCCAAACGCTAAAATATCTGAAATCAACTGAGTACGAAAATCGAGGGAGGCAACTTCGGCTGTAAAAATTTTTCTATACTTCCTTCATTCGAAACCCAAACTCGAAAGTAGGGGGACTGGTGTTGGGTATAAAATAATCCTAGTCGAAGTTAGTAAAAGGCCGACCCTTCTAGGGCTCTTTCGACTTCTGACCTTGTGTGACATCTTTCTGAACTCCCCCGACCATCCGAGCTTCCGTAATACCATTCGGACTTCTCTGATAATGAGCTCCTCCATTCATCTACCGGGCAGCTCCAAGCACTTTCCGAGCTTCACTATCAGTCAATTTTCTACATTGATCGACTATTCTCCGAACCTCTTCCAGACTTCTTCCGGCCACGAATGACTTTACTCTGAACTTCTTTCGGGCTTTGTCAAAGTTCGAGCTTCTCCAATAGCAGGACTTCTACAGTAATCAGATTCCATCCAAGTTTCTATGGCGGTCGACCACCTTCCGAATTTCATCCGAGCTCCAATGAGAGTCGGATCCCAGCCGAACTTCTACAGCGGATGGATTCCAGACGAACTCCTATAATAGACGGGCTCCACCAGTCAGATCTCTACTCCAAACTTCTTCCAGACTTCGTCAATGTTCGAGCCTCTCTAGCAGCAGGACTTCTATAATAAGAAGTCTCCATCCAAACTTCCACGATAATTGGTCTTCGTCCGAACTTCTATAGCAGAATTGAATTCCAGACTCCTCCAACGTTCGACCTTCAACAATGTCCTCAAGACTCCTCCAACGGATGAATCTCCACAATGCCATCCAAACTCCACTGTTAGTCGACCCTCTGTCGGATTCCTCATGAATTGAACCTCTCTAGTGGACAGTCCACAGACGAGCTTCTACATCAGGCAAAATACAAACGGACTTCTCTAGCAATCAGACTTCTATCGGACTTCTCCAACAGAAAGTCTCCATCCGAGCTTCTACAGCAGATGACTTTCGCCTGCAGCATCAGTGCCCAATTAGTGCCCAAGGCACCCGACAACAGTGGACTCGTCAGCAACCTCGAAAACATCCGAGATTCTCTTAGATTGTAGAGACAGAGAGCCATTCCGCTCCATCAGACATCCCAATCGAGCTTCAACCGTCAGGCCCGAACTCTCTGGCAAGTCACGACAATGGCCACTACCCCACTCCGCTCTCTATAACAGATTCCACGTGGCCCCACCACTCTCTGACAAGTCGCGACAACGGACACCACTCCACTCTCCATAACAAACTCCATGTGGTTCTGAACGGCCCACTGACGTCACTACTCTCCGCAACAAACTCCACGTGGCCACAAACGGCCCACTACTAGGCGGTTTCAGACGTCGCTGTCGATCAGTTATGCTCTCCATCTATAAAAAGAGACCCCCAGATACGTTCTTCTATAATCTAAAAACTCTATCTTGAAACTCTACTAAAATTTTGTTTGAGTGTTCCATTTCTATTGAGGCAGAGTACTGACTTGAGTATCGGAGGGTATTGCCGGAGCACCCCTAACTCTGATTTAGACTTCCCTTGCAGGTCTCGACGACCAATGTGATCTCCTCGACTCCAACTTCTCTGACGTCAGTGGAATTTTGCACCAACACCCTGGAAAAGAAGTACCCCAGGGACTTCACTGATTTACTGGCTTGGATCGAAGGATATGCCCGAGCAAAGGAAGCCTTCAAGCTGAAGGATGAGGAGGCCACTAAGGAGCGGCAGGCGGGTGACTCCAGCAAGCCCGCTGCTGAAAAAGGGTAGAGTGAAGCTCGGCTACATTCTCAAACTCTCCTCGGACACAAGCATGTCTGAACTCCTCCTTGAGCTCATAGGTAGAGGAGCCTGGACCACAGAGTTCGGCGAAGCTCTCTCCCAGGAAGATTCCACAGCTATGCCCCTCTCAATGCTCCAAAAGCCCAAGTGCTGATGGAGGTCAGGGAGCAGCTACCAAGGCCGAAAAGGATGCGCACACACCTCGGGAAGTGCAACTGTTATAGCCCAAGCCCAAGCCCATGACATCAAGATCCAAGCCCAAAAAAAAAAAAAAAATAGAGTAAAAATCGGGAAGAAGACTCCCAATAGGAATCTTCTTCTCAGACGAAACCTGAGCGATTTGGGAGTCCTAGGACCTCTCGAAGTCCTAGGACCCTCTACAAGAAGATCCCCCCTCTCCTTAGAATCGACCATCGACCTCCTCTCTCTCTCTTTCTCTCCGTCTTTCTCGATGGGAGTCGCGAACACCGTTCGGTTTCTCATCGTGATTTCTCGCCGGTGAGGTCACCGGAGGCCGGGGTGAGTCTCCCTCTCCTTCCTCTCTTCCTTCCCTTTCTTCCCATACTTTTGCTTGAGGCTGCCGGCGACGAGTGTCACCAATTTTCGATCGGGAAAGAGACTCTATTTTGAGCCTTTTTCCTTGGATTTTCCGATGCCGGCGATCAAAAATCGACCGCCGGCCATGCTCCTCCGGAAACTGGGGAGTGTCCTCCCTCAACCGTCGGTCTCCGCCGCGGTGGCCGCGGCATGAACGGCCCGGCCAAGGAAGGGCCACCACGGTCCCCTGTTCCGACGTGGAAAGAGCCAAGAAGAAGAAGAAAAGAAAAAAAGAAGAAAAAGAAGAAAAGAAAAAAAAGAAGAAAAAGAAAAAAAAAAAGAAGAAAAAGAAAAAGAAAAAAAAAAGGGGCAGAGAGAGAAACTCTCTCTCTCTCTCTCTTTTAGATTTTTTGGATTTATGGAAATAATAAAAAAAATAAAAAAATAAAAAAATAAATAATAAAAATAAATAAAAAAATAAATAAAAAAATAAAAAAATAAATATAATTAGGATATCCATGGATTAGTCCAAAAATCCTGGATGCTGTTGTCAAGTTGATCCTCGTGGAGATATTAGATTTTAATAATTTTAATTAGTTTTAATTTGATGAAATTTTGATTAAAAATATGATATTTGACGTGTCAGGTTCAAAGAAAGATTTTCGAGATTCTTAGAATTTTTAGTTTGAATTTTCTTTTGAGGTAAGTAGTGTTTACTTTTATTGAATTTATCTGGTAAATTATAAAATCTTGAATTAAATAAATTTATGCATGCTTGTGATTGAAATTATTTATTGAAATAATTGTTGAAATTATTTATAATTAAAGTTAATTATAGAAATTATTTATGATTGAAGTTATTTGTTGAATAATTATTATGATGATGTATGATCACAAAGAATGACATGGTTGATTTGACTTGAATATCATTTATTTATATTATTTTGAAAATAATATATGAATTGGAAGACAATATAAAATTGACAACCTGACTATGTTGAGGATCCCGCCAATGGGGGCATATACGTTGGCAATTGACTGTCCTGAGGATTTATGTCGCCAGTGAGACCAGCGACATATCGCCAGATAGACCAGCGACAAAACCGCCAGCGAGACCAGTGGTTCCAAAGGACTTGGCTGCCAGATGATTCACAGCCCACCGCAAGCAGATACACGGTATTATGACCCTGCCACAGGGATAATGTGGTCATAGTCATGGTTGGTAAGAAGAACTTAAGAAATTGATGAATTTAAGATGAAAAGTATAATTTGAAATTTATGATGAATTGACTTTTATATATGATTGATAGTATGATTATGATTTCATGAATTTACATACTGATTTTGTTATATCAGTAAATCGATATGTATAGAAATAATTGCCTGATTTATTCATTTAAAGGTATACACTGCTTACTGGGCTATTTAGCTCATGATGAGTTTTATGTTTTTCTTACAGATCCAGAAAATTAGCTTGCTGCGAGATTTCGGTTGGGAGAGCGATTAGAGATGGAGTTAGCTCATTGATTTAGAATTTTCTGAGAATTTATTTAAGACTTTTAGTTTTGTTTTAGTATTGACTTTGTCAGATAGTTATTTTCTTTTGAACACTGAGTTTTGATTTGTTATTTGAACTAAGATTTGATTATTAAATATTAAAAAAATTATTTAACTGTTTGTGAAGATATCATGATGAGATGCCTTGCATGCTTATGGAAAAAGTATTCTATAAGTATGCGGCGGTTGCCATGACCCTCGATTGAAATCTCGGATTGGGAGCGTGACAATTAATATGGTATCAGAGCATAAGTAGATAGATAGAGACATGTAGAATAGAGTGAGCGAGTGAGGGGTAGACATTAGGAAAATGAAAGGTTAGTTATGATGATTATGAGCTGACCTGTCTCAAGTAAAGTTTATAACCTTATTAAGGATAAGTTATTATCTCAAATCTATCATAGGTCAATATGCCTCCATGACGAGCGAGGAATACTCAAGGAGCGATAGGAGGGACATCAAATCCACTTGGTGATAATACTCTCCAATTAAACAGCGGCACAACTCAGCAGGAGGGAATCCATGATCCTACCGGAAATACTCTGACAGTACAGGAGGAGCCGAACATGACTCAACTAATGCAAACTCTAATCGGAGTAGTTCAAACACAGCAACAGTTACTTCAACAATAACATGCACAGTCACGTCAGCATTTTCCACCGACACCTGGACATGGAGAACATCCGATACAGAGAAACAATATCGTCGAATTTAAGAAGCTAGCTCCTCCAGCCTTCAAAGGGACCATCAAACCACTGGAAGTAGATAACTGAATTATGGAAATGGAGAAGGCCTTCACCATGCAAGAATGCCACGATGAAGAGAAGATCCGCTATACAGCATATCTGTTACAAGGTGAGGCATACAACTGGTGGCGTATACTAGAATAAAAATATGAGCACGATAGGATACCACTCACTTGGGAGAGATTTTGAGATGAATTCTTTGATAAGTACTTTCCCTAAAGTGTCAGAATACAGAAAGGGCAGGAGTTCATTCATCTGAAACAGGAGAACAGATCCGTTGCAGAATATAAAGCTAAATTCACGGAGTTAGCCAAGTTTGTTTCAAGATTAGTTGAGATTGAGCAAGACAGAGTACACAAATTTGAAATGGGACTGAAGATAGAAATCAGAAAATAAGTTGTACCCTATGAGCTAACTACCTATGCCTCAGTTGTAAATAAAGCTCTAATAATTGAGAGAGAAGTTAATGAATCTCATGCGGAGCGAGAACAGAATCAGAAGAAGAGAAATAGGTTTAGTGGAACTCAAGGACGAAATCAGAACAATAAGGTTCCAGCAAAGAAGCCAGCAATTGATAAGAATCGTGAGAATGAGGCAGCTAGATGTTCGAGATGCGGTCGAAGAGAGCATGAGACTTCTAATTGCCCATGGAATACTGGTTCGTGTTTTAGATGTGGACAGAAAGGACACAAGATTGCAAATTGCCCCCAGATGGACGAAAATAGATCAATACAAGCAAAGGACGGAGGTCAAAGGCCGAAAACTCAAGGAAGGATCTATGCACTCACACAACAGGATGCTCAGGCCTCCAATGCTGTGGTGACAGGTACCATTCCTGTATCTGATATTCATGCTTCAGTTTTGTTTGATTCTGATGCTACACACTCCTTTATATCCACTACTTTTATTAGACGACATGATATAAGTTGTAAACCCATGAAAACCAAATTATATATTGAGACACCAGTAGGTGATATTTTGAGTACTGAAAGTTTGTGCAAGTCCTGTAGTATCAAGATAGGAGAAAGAGAATTACCGATAGATTTGGTAGTCCTGGATATGCATGATTTCGATGTCATTCTAGGAATGGATTGGCTGGCTACTTATCATGCCTCTGTGGATTGTCGTGGAAAGAGAGTGAACTTTCACATACCGAAAGAATTAACTTTTAGTTTTGATGGAAGTACAGGAACCACCCCTCCACGTATTATTTCATTTGTGCAAGCTAGACAGATGATAAGAAAGGGATGTAGAGGTTACCTGGTATCAATAAAGAATAAAGAACATGATGAATTAAAGTTACAGGATATTCCTATCGTAAATGAATTTTTGGATGTATTCATTGATGATTTAGTCGGACTACCACCAGATAGAGAAATTGAATTTACTATTGAGTTGGCACCCAATACCAGTCCAATTTCTAAAGCCCCTTACAGAATGGCCCCTATGGAGTTAAAGGAGTTAAAAGATCAATTACAAGATTTATTGGATAAATATTTTATAAGGCCTAGTGTATCTCCTTGGGGAGCTCCAGTCTTATTTGTGAAGAAGAAAGATGGTAGTATGAGACTTTGTATCGACTATAGAGAGTTGAACAAAAATACTATCAGAAATAAGTATCCTCTACCTCGAATTGATGATTTGTTTGATCAGTTGCAAGGTGCACAAGTCTTTTCTAAAATTGATCTTCGTTCAGGGTATCATCAGTTAAAAATCAAAATAGAGGACATACCAAAGACTGCATTTAGAACTCGTTATGGACATTATGAATTTTTAGTAATGCCTTTTGGGTTAACCAATGCTCCAGCAGCCTTCATGGATTTAATGAACAGAATATTCAAATCCTATCTTGATAAGTTTGTTGTCGTATTTATTGATGATATCTTGATATATTCGAGAAGTAAATTGGAGCATGAAGAATATTTACGGTGTGTACTACAAATATTGAGGAAAGAAAAGCTTTATGCCAAATTTAAGAAGTGTGAATTTTGGTTGGACAAAATAGTCTTTTTAGGACACATCGTATCTAAGGATGGAATTTCTGTGGATCCAGCAAAAGTGAAAGTTGTGATGCAGTGGAACAGACCTACAAATATTTCTGAAATTTGAAGTTTTTTGGGAATGGTAGGATATTACAGACGATTTGTAGAAGGATTCTTCCGCATAGCTGCACCTTTGACTCGTCTTACTCAAAAAGGGGTTAAATTCGAGTGGACTGAAGATTGTGAACAGAGTTTTCAAGAATTAAAATAACGATTAGTTTCAGCCCCTATCCTTACTATACCAATAGGAGATGAAGGTTTCACAATATATAGTGATGCATCTAAAAAGGGACTCGGCTGTGTATTGATGCAACATGGTAAGGCAGTAGCCAATGCCTCAAGACAATTGAAACCATATGAACAGAATTATCCGACACATGATTTGGAATTAGCTGCAGTGATTTTTGTCCTAAAAATTTGGAGACATCACTTATATGGTGCGCAGTGTGAAGTGTTTACAGATCATAAGAGTTTGAAGTATATTTTTACGCAGAAATAATTAAACATGAGATAGAGAAGGTGGTTAGAACTATTAAAGGATTATGATTTAACAATCCATTATCATCCGGGGAAAGCTAATGTTGTTGCTGATGCCCTTAGTAGAAAATCTATGGGAAATTTGACGGTTTTAATCACACACCAAAGCCAATTATTGGAGGATATAAGAAAACTGAAATTAGACATTGGAATATATGACTCGACAGTATGATTAGAGAACATAAGGGTTTAGCCAACACTCATAGAAAGAATTACAGTTGCCCAGAATGATGATCCACAACTTTTGAAAATAAAAAGTTAAGTGGAAGCTGGTGTTCAATCTGAATTCAAGATACATGAAGACAGTTCGTTAAGATTCGAAAATAGGATTTGCGTACCCAATGATTCAACACTCAAGCATGAAATACTTTAGGAGGCACATCAGACCGGTTATACAGTTCATCCGGGAGGTACTAAGATGTATAGAGACTTAAAAGAAATATACTGGTGGAATAATATGAAGA
Organism: Elaeis guineensis; assembly: GCF_000442705.2. NCBI lineage: Eukaryota > Viridiplantae > Streptophyta > Magnoliopsida > Arecales > Arecaceae > Elaeis > Elaeis guineensis. The sequence continues at coordinate 73,694,862 of NC_025998.2, forward strand.
GAGAGATCGCTCAATTCATGGCTCAATGTTTGGTGTGTCAACAAGTTAAAGCTGAACATCAAAGACCTGCGGGACTACTTCAACCTCTTGATATTCCAGTTTGAAAGTGGGAACATATCACTATGGATTTTGTAACTGGACTACCGAAGACTCCCAGTAAAAATGATGCAGCCTAGGTGATTGTGGACCGATTGACAAAGTCTGCACACTTTCTGCCAATTAGAGTTGGATTTACCTTGGAAAGACTAGCAAAGTTATATATGAAAGAAATTGTAAGGCTACATAGAATTTCAGTGACCATCGTATCGGATCGAGACACCAGATTTGTATCACAGTTTTGGAAGAGCTTACACACGGCATTAGGAACAAAATTGAACTTTAGTACAGCTTTTCATCCACAGACTGATGGTCAGTCAGAGAGAACTATTCAGATCTTAGAAGATATGTTGAGAACCTGTATTTTGGATATGAAAAGTTCATGGGATGAGCATCTACCTTTGATTGAGTTCGCTTACAATAACAGTTATCAGGCTAGCATTGGTATGGCACCTTATGAAGCTTTATATGGTAGAAGATGTCGATCATCGATTCACTTGGATGATGTTGGTGAGCGAAGAATATTGAGTCCCGAACTTGTTCAACAAGCAGTCGAGAAGATTAAATTAATCAAAGAACGACTTCGGGCAGCACAAAGCAGACAGAAAAGTTATGCAGATAACAGGAGACGGAAATTAGAATTTCAAGTCAGTGACCATGTATTTCTTAAAGTATCTCCTTCAAAAGGAATCTCAAGATTTGGCATTCGTGGCAAATTGAATCCTAGATATGTGGGTCCGTTTGAGATTTTAGAAAGAATTGGTGAGGTGGCTTATCGACTTGCCTTACCCCCTTCACTTGCAGGAGTACATAATATTTTTCATGTTTCTATGTTAAAGAAATATTTATCAGATCCAAGTCACATCGTGGAACTTGAACCAGTACAAACCAGGAAAGATCTAACATATGAAGAATACCCGATACGGATCGTAGACCATAAAAAATAGGTGCTGAGATGTCGCAACATTCCTTATGTCAAGGTACAGTGGAGTCGATATTCAGAAAGAGAAGCTACTTGGGAGCTAGAGGAAGAAATGAAGCAAAAATATCCCCAGCTCTTCGAGACTACAGGTATGAAAAATTTCGAGGACGAAATTTTTTTTTAGGGGTGAAGAATGTTATAGCCCAAGCCCAAGCCTATGACATCAGGATCCAAGCCCAAAAACAAAAAAAAAAAAACAGAGTAAAAATCGGGAAGAAGACTCTCGATAGTAGTCTTCTTCTCCGGCGAAACCCGGGCGATTTGGGAGTCCTAGGACCTCTCGAAGTCCTAGGACCCTCTACAAGAAGATCCCCCTCTCCTTAGAATCGACCATCGGCCTCCTCTCTCTCTCTTTCTCTCCATCTTTCTCGATCGGAGCCGCGGACACCATTCGATTTCTCACCATGATTTCTCACCGGTGAGGTCACCGGAGGCCAGGGTGAGTCTCCCTCTCCTTCCTCTCTTCCTTCCCTTTCTTTTTGTACTTTTGCTTGAGGCTGCCGGCGATGAGTGTCGTCGATTTTCGATCGGGAAAGAGACTCTGTTTTGAGCCTTTTTCCTTGGATTTTCCAGCACCGACGATCGAAAATCGATCGCCGGCCATGCTCCTCCAGAAACTGGGGAGTGTCCTCCCTCAACCGCCAGTCTCCGCCGCGACGGTCGCAGCCTGAATGGCCCGGCCAAGGAAGGGCCACCACGGTCCCCTGTTCCGGTGTGGAAAGAGCCGAGAAGAAGAAGAAGAAAAAGAAGAAAAGAAAAAAAGAAGAAGAAAAGAAAAAAGAAAAAAAAGAAAAAAAAAAAAAAGAAAAAGAAGAAAAAGAAAAAGAAAAAAAAGGGGCAGAGAGAGAAACTCTCTCTCTCTCTCTCTCTTTTAGATTTTTAGGATTTATGAAAATAATTAAAAAAAATAAAAAAATAAAATAATAAATAATAAAAATAAATAAATAAATAAATAAATAAATATAATTAGGATATCCATGGATTAGTCCAAAAATCTTGGATGCTGTTGTCAAGTTGATCCTCGTGGGGACATTAGATTTTAATAATTTTAATTAGTTTTAATTTGATGAAATTTTGATTAAAAATATGATATTTGACAAGTTAGGTTCAAAGAAGGATTTTCGAGATTCCTAGAATTTCTAGTTTGGATTTTCTTTTGAGGTAAGTAGTGTTTACTTTTATTGAATTTATCTGGTAAATTATAAAATCTTGAATTAAATAAATTTATGCATGCTTGTGATTGAAATTATTTATTGAAATAATTATTGAAATTATTTATAATTAAAGTTAATTGTAGAAATTATTTATGATTGAAGTTATTTGTTGAATAATTATTATGATGATGTATGATCACAAAGAATGATATGGTTGATTTGACTCGAATATCATTTATTTATATTATTTTAAAAATAATATATAAATTAGAAGACAATATGAAATTAAGAACCTGACTGTGTTGAGGACCCCGCCAATGGGGGCATATATGTTGGCAATTGACTGTCCTGAGGATTTATGTCGCCAGTGAGACCAACGACATGTCGCCAGATAGACCAGCGACAAAACCACCAGCAAGACCAGCAATTCCAAAGGACTTGGCTGCCAGATGATTCGCAGCCCACCGCAAGCAGATACGCGGTATTATGACCCTGCCACAGGGATAATGTGGTCATAGTCATGGTTGGTAAGAAGAACTTAAGAAATTGATGAATTTAAGATGAAAAGCATAATTTGGAATTTATGATGAATTGACTTTTATATATGATTGATAGTATGATTATGATTTCATGAATTTACATACTGATTTTGTTATATCAGTAAATTGATATGTATAGAAATAATTGCCTGATTTATTCATTTAAAGATTGAAGGAACCAGATCTAGAGTTTCAGGGTTAGATCTTGAAACTTTTTCAAGATCATACAGCGGAAGACTAAAATAAATTAAAATTTATTTTCTAAAATCAAAAAATCCCTAGATCTAAGATCCTATTATATGACTATTACATAGCATTAAATCAAAAATTAAAATATATAAATATAGCATGAACTACATGTTGATCATATCAACATGTTTCTATACTACATCTAATGTATGTATTAAACAATAGATCAGATTTGTTACCTTGCAAGTTAGACGTTCTAACCTTGTTGATCTGGGCTTGAGGATGATGTTGCAAGCCGCACATGTGTTCGGCCTCTAGGAGTCGTCCACACGAGCCCACGAATCTCGATCAGAAGTCCTGCTTCAGGAAATCAGCACAGTATGCTAGTACTGTGCTGATCCTTCTTTGATGGTTGATCAGGTGCCTCCTTCTTCTTGATTTAGACTCTTCCAAAGATGGAAAGTAGAAGGAGGAGTTTCAGATCTGAGACGCTCTCAGAAAACTCAAGATGGAGGGAGGAAAGATATGAAACAAAAACCCTAGAAGAAGACCCTCTTCTTCTTCACGTTTTTCTCTCTAGACACCCAAACTTGCATCTTTTATATCTCCATGACCCAAAATTATTTCTCTCTTATTTTTGGATGGCACAAAGGTCTCTCAAATATCTAACTACTCCTAAAGTTTAACAAAGAAACTCATCTTATATAGAGAGATATGATAGAGTCCTTGTCTAGGTCAAACACCTAGTCAAGGCTTATCCAAACATGGCAAGTTAAGGGATGCCCAACTCTTGAGCACCTCCTTCATATTTTTATACATGGATCACCGAAAAGGATGCATAATGTAAACCCTAAAATCCATGAAAATTCAAAAAAAAATTGGATAAATTCGGTGCAAAATTGAAAGAGTTTTGGATTTCTAAAACTCTATCTCATAGAATTCGAAATCCAAACTTATTCCTTTTAGATTTGATCCAAACCACCTTCCATGTAAGAAAGAAGAGAGGAGACCTTTTGTGAATATGGGAGAGATCTGGGAGAGGGCTTTTGTAGCACAAAATAAGTGAAGATTGGAGTTGAATAAGAGAGAGGGCGTGGAGAAGGCTTATGTGGCGCAAGGTGGATCCTAGTCTTACTAGGATTCTGTCTTATGACTTGTTTTCAATTTGGTTTTCCAAACCAAATCAAACCAAAATTAGATCAACCTAATTAAAATAGGTTCTAACCCAATTAAGAATCTAATTTAATCAGATTAAATTGAATTTAAATCTGATTTAATTTTCTAATCAAATTAGAAATTAGATTGACCCAAGTCCTAGTTGAACTAGGACTAGTTTTTTCCTTGCACTTGTCTTATCCAATAAACCAATTAGACTCGATCCAATCAAGCCCAAACCAAATTTAATTAAATCATATTTAATTAGACTTAATCTCAGCCCATTGGCTTAATCAAATTAAGCCAATTAGCAATCAAATTGCTAATCGATCCTCCTACAACACTTGTACTGGGTTAAATGTCAATCGTATTGATCATTTAACCCTAGAACGATTCTTAATCATTGATCAACCATCTGATTGGATTATGAACTCTAATATGTGTGATCTAATAGATCCGAACCTAAGCTGGTAGCATAGGAATAAATTTCTATACCAATCGAAGTGACCATCTAGCAATGGTACCCGACGACCGGATAGGTCGAATGTGTAGAACAACATCCTTAGAACCCATGCGGATATAGTTTTATATAATTCATTCCCCTTGACCAAAATGATCATAGGACACCCCAGAGTTTAAACTGTCAACTCTGATCAGGTTGTCCACATTGTATTTCAAAATATCAAATCCATCTGATGGATTACCCTGGCCAAGGTTTTGCTAAATTGAAATACAGCGACTCATTCTTCTCCAACTCTTGGAGTGGTCAATCCCATCTCGATCACACTCTGACTTCGCAAGTACTTGACTGTGCCCAGAAGCCTTCTGTCCCTGAAT